>NW_011948428.1:2478215-2484182 GCF_000503995.2 Ceratosolen solmsi marchali
TGCTGATGCTGATGCTGATGCTGATGCTGCTGTTGATGCTGCTGTTGGGCACGATCTTGGAGGAGTCGGGCAGGCAGTCGCCTCGGCACCAGAAGCTCCAGATTCTCGACGAGCGCAATCACGCTTACCTCGTCCGCGGCCATCTATTCTCGGATACTTGATAAAAAACACTTTGCCAAGGGGAAGCTCCGCTCGGCGGCGCTGAACCTAAGTTTCCCTCCCGGCGGTTTTCTGCCTTCCTTTGTTTTCAAGAGGAGCGCTTTTTTCTTCTTTTTTTCCTCCTTCCTCTTTTTCTCACCGCGCTCGACTTGCAAAACAACGGAGGCTCTCGCGTACAAGTGATGCGCAAACATAACCTTCGCGCGGACGAGGTCGCCGCGGTTGTCAGCTCGGGGGCGACGGTTGGCCCTCGATGGCCGGCAACAGGTCGGGTTCGGGTGCCAATTCTACGGAATCGCGTCGCTTTTGGGAAGCCGGTGGTAGTTGAAGGATAAGGCGTTCGCGTCGACGGCATCGACTGGGCGGCAGCTTGTGACGGGCCTGAAGTGACGAGTGTATTTCGAGCCTCGTTTGTTTTCGTCCTCTGTCCTCTTCCACGCAATGCAATCGATTTGCGCCGTGGCTGCTCAGGCTCCGGGGTGCGGTGGCTCGGACGAACGGATTCTACGTCAACTTACTTGCTTCTTCTCGCCTGCTTTCTCGCTCACACGGACGGCCCTGTCGAAGCTCCTTAGCGGGGGCGCCGCGCGGCACGGGTGGGACTATGGGTGGGCTGGGAAATAATACAAAAGTAGGTGGACGGGTTTCTTCGTAATTGCGAGTGGTACGTGGTAGGAGAATGGCGCGAGCGGTATTCCCTTTGACCTGGTAAAATAACATTGATGATTGTCTGTCCAAACAATAAGTAGCGATAAAAAATAATTATTGATTGGCTTTAGGTGGCAGGTGGAACTGTGCGTTAAACTTCACGATGAATAGTAAATTACCGACTCGAGCTATTTACTGTACAAAATGATTGATTATTCGATTTTGTGTGAGAGCCAGGCATTCGTAAATTACTAAATAAGACCTGGCAAACTAAATGTATGTTTATCTGTCGTAAAAAGAAAAAAATGAAAAAAAAAAAAAATAAGAAAAAAGAAACCAAAGATGTTTACATATGCAATATTGATTATTAATCTCATTTTCATTCATGTATAAATTTCATACAAATTTTGACTTTCTCAATGACGTATTTATAATACATTAATTACAAGAAATTGCTGTCCTAATTTATAATTTTGGCGGAATGTTATTTAAAAATTCTAACATCAAATGCCCGATCTTCGAATGTGAAAAGTCCATTTATTTGGAATATTGCAAAGAGAGCTAATTATTGATACTGAAAATAATAATAATAATAACAATAATAGCAATAACAATGACAACAACAATAATAATAATAATGGTAATAAATAAAAATGAAAAAGAAAAAAAAAAAAGGAAAACCAACAATGGGAGTGATAGTGATCCTTCCAGCATTTATTCATTATACAGATAAATGTTTTTACAAAAGAGTTGATAAAAATTAGAAAACGCCACATGAAAAGTGAAATAATTTCCGCCTGAACGTAAGCTTACATTTCTTACTGTCAGTCCAAGAAATGATATTTAATAGGATTATCCAAATAAAAATCACGTACTTATGATTATTAATTTGATGTTGTCGTTCTTTCGACTAGAGTGCTAAATTGATTATGTAATTAATTGGTACGAATTACATGGATTTTTAAACGCTTTATTATTGCACACGCATGACTAAAGGAATTCATAATATACAAATGATCTTACATTTTAAATTTGGTAATGTATAATCTCTTTGGCAATGAGCACGCATTTTTTACTTGAAATTCGGTAATATGTATGTACAAAAGGAAAAAGATAAAACGAAAAACTGTGTCTTCTCGTTAACTCTCGGCAATTTTTTTAGTTCATATTGTCAGTAGTGAGGGCCAGTGACGTCAGTACTGAGCGTCGATTTGGATTGACACCGAGGTTCTCCCAATTTATCCATGACAGCCTCGCCGTTAAATCTGCGAACATTGATTTTATCTCGTTAACACCTCATTATTGTCATCCCGATGATTGCGGTAATTTAATAAAAGCTTACGTACTTTCAATCAGTACTTTTCCACTTTGCCCATTATAAAGTCCACAATATACACATTCGTAAAGAAATTTATATTTCACGGCTTTCATCCTATATTTTGCGACACACGCGAGCTCATGCAATGATATAATAATGATTATATAACGAATAATAATGATTACGTCCATATCCACCCACCCACACTGTTGAATGCAACTCGATAAAATGCGTCATCTTGCATTTAAGTCTTCGCGTCCGAGAATTAAATAAGGCATATTTAAGAATTTTCGATTATAAATAAACGTACCATTGATAACGATAATCCGGCATGGATTTACTAGCGAATTACGAGCCAATTAGGAGCGAATTACGAGCGAATTATGACCAATCCTGTTAAAAGCCTTCATTAATTGCACGCCGCGTTGCCATGGTATTCGAAAGTGAGAGAGAGAGAGAGAGAGAGAGAGAGAGAGAGAGAGAGAGAGAGACTCTCTCGCCTCCTGCAAGAGCTTATGGCAAAGTTGCTGGTAATGTTCGTGCGACGCGGATCGTCGTCTGGGCAAACCGGAAGGAAAGAGACGGAGGTCGGACTCACCGCTGGTGTTCCACTCGGCGCGCTCCCCGTTGATCTCGCCTCGGAGACAGCGCTCGACGTAGGTGAGCGGGTCGAGCCTGGCGGCAAGGACCTCCCGCAGGAGGGCTATGTAGGCAATGGCCAACCGCAGTGTGTCGATCTTGGAGAGGCGCTTCTCGTATGGGAATGTGGGCACGTGTACCCTGAGCTCGTCGAAAGCCGAGTTGATGCTGCTAAAAATCGTAAGCACACTCACGCTCGATCGGCTCCTTGGACTAAGCTCAAGCTCTTTTAACGCCTAGGTTGATACGATCGTTGCTGGCCACCTGCCGCGGACCAGTTGAGATATCGAGGTGGCGATACCGGCAACGAACGTATCCCCGTAACTCCCGTATGATTATCTTTTTTCTCTTTAGGGATAAACGTGTCGACGTGTCAACATGGTCCCTTTGTCAAATGTGAAATATTGATGCGAGCTGAATTTCTATATATATATATATATATATAGATAGATAGATAGATAGAGAGAGAGAGAGAGAGAGAGAGAGAGAGAGAGAGAGAGAGAGATAAATTAGGACTCGGTATTATCCTCCCGACACGACTATAGCCTATTTAAATCGCTTGAATAAAATTTGAGTCCAAATACCAAATGCCCTTCATTACACCAAAATACGTAGATTTACGCATTAAATGCTAAATCAGGGATTCTTACGTTATTTACTGGCTGTCATTTGAATGAAAGGTGCATGTCAAATAATAATGTTACATTTATTCAAATAACTACACATAGTTTAGACTATTAATACGTTTCTATTTAAAATTCGGATTAATTTAAGCTGTCGGCTACTGATAAACTTTCAACTTTCGACTCACCTAAGCATTCTCTTCCTCTCTCGAATATTGGCAGCGTGTCTTTGAATTCTGTAAGGACTCCCATTCGGATAATAACCCTCTTCGACGCCATTCATATCATTTTCGGTATGATCTGCAATGAGCAACATATCAATGGTTAATTGCTATTTAGCCGATTCGGATATTACCGATAATGAAAGTAATGATTGTAACGATATTCTCAACTGGCTTCACTCAATTCCTGAAAAAATCCTTTTCTTTCTCTCTCGAATTTTCTTCCTTTCATTTCACTCGTATTTACATAAGTATATGAGTTAATGAAAAATTAACAAAATCCCATTAAACATCATTTAAAGAAGATTAAACGATTCCTTGACAAGGCTTCAATGCCTAGAAATTCAAACATAGGAATATCTACATACCGGGTGTTGTAACAGGCACATGGTAATGCAAGGGTGAGTGTGTGTGTTGCGGAGGATGGTTCACGTGCTGCTGCTGTTGTTGGGAGGATCTACCGGCGTAGACACAGGATGGCAGGTCGACGACGTCGTCCTCGCTCATGTCGCCACCCGGGCCGAGGAAGTATTGCGGGCCGCTGTGGACAGAGATTAAAGTGAGACAAGATTATCTTGGACTCTTAAAAACTAACCTTTAATTCAGCCTTTGATTAATGTTCCTATAATCTTCGTTAATTATGAAGTTCAAGTTCAATTGCTCGCCGAGAGATAATTTATAGACGCGAAATCATAAATGTATTAACAATTCATTTGTCGAACAACGTCTACGTAAATATAAAAAAAAATCACATTTCCAATATTCCTCGACAATGACAATATTTGCAACCTTCTTTTTAATTATTTACCATTAGATATTCAACGTTTAACATTAAACAATGTTTCTGACAAGAAACATTTGCTTTTTCAATTAATACTCAATATAATATACATATATTCGAATTATTCATTCTAAACTAAATTCTCAAATTGACAAATTGACAATTCTATGAACAGGCATAACACTTACCTAGAACAAGGAACCGTCGTATCCGACGGTTTTGCATTGGCAACGACAACTCGGTGACGGAGTCTCTGGTCCCGCTCCTCGTAATCAAATACAGGATGGGACGTCATCGCTCACCAGCTCCTTATGTCCTATTCAAGATCACTGTGACTACTTATTGTTGCTACTATTATTCTTCTCTCGCTCACTAATTTCAGCGAAATTCAACGGCAATATGCTCCACAATACACACTGACAAATATCTTGGACAGCTCCGTCGTCAGTTGCGACTGGTTTGGCATTCGGTCCTCCCGCAGGGGCATTTTTCCCTTTATACGGCTGGCCGCAAGCTGGGGGCGGCGAATCGATCGTCCCGCTGCGTGGGCGGGCGGAACGAAAGTTGGGCCAATCGAGGAGCTCGGTTAGGCTGCCATTGGCCTCCTAGGCGCCCATTGGTCCACGAGCGCTGCGAAGCTGATTTATCACTAGGGGATCATTACGTGCGAATCTGTGTTTAATCGTTGGCGCTAACTCTTCGGACTCCAAACGCACCATCTCCAACGTCCTCCACGGGGCTGTTTAATGTATGGGCTCGTATTGTTATTATATGTGCGAGGAAGTGAATTGGTGCGAGGGAATTAGCGGGGGTGGAAACGCCATTTCAAAGATTGGCGCGGGTAAAAAATATAAGTTTTATGATATCGTTTCATCGCTGGCATTTCGAGACTCGCGGCGGGAGGGAGAGAAAGAATGATCACACAACCAAGTGAATACGAATCGCCACGAGCGTACTTGATGAACAATGTTCATGAACGTAAATAGTTAGAGGAGTTGCCGAGAAACAGCCGGAGAAAGTGGGTCGGAGGAAGGACGGGCAATAAATAGTCGATCGTACGATTGCTCGTCGGAAATCGCAAAAACTCACCGGATAAGGCCAGAGACGCCAAACATCTTCCCCGAGATCGTGCGAACATCGATTAATCGGTGGGCGATAATCCCGCGGCTAATAATAATAAGCGTGAGTCCGCAGGCCCGAGACGAAATTGGCTGGATGGCTGGCGCGAGTGAAAGGGTGCGGGGCTTATGGTAACCGCAGGCGCGGATAATATCCGAACATGCAAATGTTCGTGAACGCGTGTACACGACCCCCATAAATGCTCGCCATCCTTATTTGAGAAGCGTCAAAGTTTTGCGCGCCCCAATCGCCCGAACTTTTCGCACGAGATTGTCCTCATTGTCCCGAGGTATTGAACTTGTTGTGGGTGTGACGACGATTGGCGTGCGGAGGGAATTAGCCGGGGGATGATTCATTTGTTCTCCAGCTCGAGGAGGCGACGAATGCGCGATCCGCAGAGAGGAAACCTCCTGACTGATAATTCGTCGGATGGACTGGTTGGGGGGGGGGGGGGGGGGG
>NW_011948428.1:2484654-2490336 GCF_000503995.2 Ceratosolen solmsi marchali
AGAGAGAGAGAGAGAGAGAGAGACAGTACGCAACATGTAAAGGGATTGCGGAGAAATTAGAGAGTCACTGATGGAGAAGAGGATGAAATTAAATTGAGCAAGGGTGAGAGAGACGGCGAGAAAGACGACGACCAGTGTGTGTGTGTGTGTGTGTGTGTGTGTGTGAGACAGAGAGAGAGAGAGAGAGAGAGACAGTACGCAACATGTAAAGGGATTGCGGAGAAATTAGAGAGTCACTGATGGAGAAGAGGATGAAATTAAATTGAGCAAGGGTGAGAGAGACGGCGAGAAAGACGACGACCAGTGTGTGTGTGTGTGTGTGTGTGTGTGTGTGAGACAGAGAGAGAGAGAGAGAGAGAGAGAGAGTGTGACTGGTTGGCTCGCTTTGTGCATGCGACGGAGTAAGCAGGGGATAATTGAACGTATGCTTTCTCTCTATTTGCATCGCGCTAACGCGGAACCATAGCGCTACATAACTCGGTTGCTCAACCCGACCTTACGACGGAAATAGCTTGTCCGTCATCTAGGACATGGCCTACGACATCTTGGACGACATCACCAAGGACGACTCGTTCAAAGCGGCCACATGAAATCCTTCGAACAGAGCTCGTACGCGGCCGGGTGGACAGCTAGATTTTCCCCAGAGACATTCTCTAGCGATTGACTCGCGATTGTCTGGCGATTGTCTGGCGATTGTCCCCTGAAATTTTCGAGTGCTTGGTTATCCGACGAAGCCGCAAAAATCCTGCGGAACGTATGTCGAGTTACGCGTTGCTTATAACTAAATGGGCATAGGCTAAAGGGAACAGACGTTGCCTCGGGGTGGCGTGAGGTTGAGTTTGAATTTAACGGAGATAGGAGGGGAGTAGGGGGTCGCAGGCGATCCTCCACGCAATCGTCCTTATTCGTGACAAATTGAGATAAATAATCGTTTTGCGCGACACAATAGCCTCTCGAGATTTTCGTTACGCCGCTACTCGAGTAAGACACGCGCTGAGCGTCGCCGATTCCTCCCGATTCGTTTCACCGCCGCCTTTTCTCCGTTTCTGAAAGCCTCGAACCTCCCACCACTCCCCTCCCCACTCTCTCAGAACCGTGAGAAAAAGCATTTTCTAATTATTATTATACTGCCATCTAACTTGACAATTCTAATCAGTAATGAAAGCTTCGTGTTCCCTGCTATTTCCATTCGTTATCACTGATAATCTCTCGTGATTGCTTTCATCACCAGTGTTTTGCCTTAATATGTTCAAATTGCTTATCAAGGCATTATAGTACCTAAGTTGTTCCTATAAATAATCGTTTGAATCTTTGAAGATACTTGAAGCTTTATAAATTCGTTGGTTATTCGTTCATTGTTTCTATAAATCATTGTTTTTATTTCATATTTGAAATTTTATTATGCTATTGTATTATTATTAATTTTAGTAAATTGGTGTATAATATGTAAAAACCATGTTTTATTATTATCTTTATTATCTTTTTGTTATTATCGGGCAATATTAATTCTAATATTTTTACTACTTTTTAATTTATTGTCTCTGTCAAATTTATCGTCGTTTTTATGCTTATAATGATAGTTTATTATTTATTGCTATTGAACTTGTTAATATTAATATTTTCAATTTTCAAATTTTTTAATTTTGAGGTTACATTTCACTTTCTACAAAAGTTAATATAATTGGCGATGTTAACTGTATTTAATACTTAATATTATTATTTACTCCGAAATAATAATCATATTTCATTTTTAATTTTTATATATGTATTTCGCATTTTTATTGTTTATGCTTATACATTATATTAAATAAATATTTATTTAATGTTTTAGTGTAATGAAATTAATTATTACTTAATATTAATAGGAGTAATATGAATGATTAACAGAATGATTAATTATTATAAATGCATTTTCTATTAGTTTAATACATTAGATTTGGTAGATATCATTAGAGTTAGAAATCCCTAAAGTTTATCATAGGATTCGTTTAATTTGTAATTTTAAATAGTATTTAATTTTTATTTTCTTTATTTATTTTACTTTAGTATAGTATGAATGCGTATATTTTCATATTTATTTATTATTAACATACCGAAATGGAGAAGTACTAATTCTATCATTGATATACAAATAGAATGTTAATTAGCACGTGATATAAATAATCATAATTTATTTCTAATGATTAATTATTTTTCGAGATTTTTTACTAATATAGCAGTCAGTCATTGATAAAGATAAAAATATCGTTTAAACACAGTATCTCAGGCACAAATATTTATTAGAAATTATGTTTTATTATAATTGACTATATATATAATTTATATAATCGATTATCAGTACATTAAATATAAATCATTTATGAGTATTCTTGATAATTTAAACTACTCAGCTTTTGTCTATTTGTCTAATAATTGATAAGAATAGATTGAATGTTAAGTCCTCTTTTGAAATAAATTATAAATATAATTATTAAGTTCAATAAATCGATTGCCAATTATTCTTTTGTGCAAATTGAGAGTCGTTCGGACGGTTATGATTTATTTAAGAGTAAAACAGTCTGACAGTACATTTAATCTAACTGCAACAGCGTCTATGATGGATACATTCATACATTTTTCATCCTATATCTCTATATATCGAGCCGTGTTTGTATTTTTAAATATCAGAATATTTTTGTTATAATCAGAATTCTTAATATTTATTATAATGTTAATAATCTTAGTATTTAGCTCGCATGTACCGCTGACATTGAATATGCGTGGACTAATTTAATCCACAATGTATAATTAACCGAGCAATTATGTATAATTCATGAAGCGTCCGTGCCATAGGGATACGCGAAATAATTACAGATCAGTTCGAGGTTCTCAAATTCATTGAATTGACAGTTCTATGTCTTTGTTGTGAAATACAAGATTTAAATTCTTTATTTTTTTTTTAATTCTTACTATCATAGTGTCTTATAAAGAAATATAAGTTTTTCTGGATGTAATAGTTTGATAGTATATTAATGGTAATTATAGCGATAAATGCAATAAAAATAAGTCCCATTGTTATCTATATACCAATAAATATATTTAAAAATTAATCATAGAATAAATAATAACTGATTGAATAAAAAAGTATTACTTATATGTATATATATATATATATATATATATATATATATACATTCTATTATATGTTTTACGTACAAGTAAGTATAAATAAGGTATAATTGTACTATATTACGAGTTAAATTTGGCAATATAATAATAAAATTGAATAATAAGAACAAAACTAAAATTACTACTATTAATTGCCATGTTATCCACTAGTAAATTATTATTATCATATTTTGTTGAAATAAGACAAGATTTTTCTGCAATAGAATGTTGATATTTATATTTAAAAAACATTAATATTATATATATATATATATATATATATATATATACATATAAGTAATACTTTTTTATTCAATCAGTGGTTACCAAACAGCATATTTCATATTGTTTTAAATAATTACTTGTAATTAATATATATATATATATACACATACATACATACATACATACTTTGTTTATTTCTTAATATGGAGTTTATGATATCCAATACACAATATCACGATTCCTTCTAGTTCCTTCTTTATCTCTTAACTCTTTCTATGATCCATTAAAGGGTATTTCATAATATTAAGCCAAAACGAATTTTCCACTAATTTTAATTGATCGCAAGAGGTATTTTTTGTGGAGAAACGACCACATATAACAGAAGCAAACAAGCAATATCGTCTGCACATAAGAAACACGTGTCTTTACACACGAATTGTACCGAACCAACCATCCACCTAGTTACAAAGGGACATCGAGAGAGCGAGAGAGACATCTGCGGCTGGTGGACAAAGGCAGAGAGAGCGGCACGCGACGAGCCACGTGACGGGGACTTTGACCGCTCCCTAGATGTTTGCCGCCTTGGTAAAGTGTTGGAGAGTAAAGGAGAGACAAAAGTCCTTGGCGTATTTAAGGGTGAAGCGCCCATTGGATCTACATGCCGCAATTCAGAATAATACGTCCGGACGCAACTTTGCGCATCGCTTTAGCTTTCCCGATAATACAGGACAACGATAAGGTAAACGAGTGCGACTTGTGGTTCGGGGCGAGTGTTAAGGGCGGTTGGGGGGGGGGGGGGAGGCGGCAGACAAGAGCAGACGCGGATGTCGAAATCGCTCGCTCGGAAGTTATCGATGGCACTTCGATTGCGTAACTTCTATGCTAATTTTACTTACACACGGCAATTAGAATGAAAATTAAGAGGACATCGACACCTACGGACTTTTTACAAGTCGGACGTCCAATTTTTACATTTCCCCATCTTTATCTCACGCCATAAGTACTCCGTACCCATTCATGGTAAAAATAAAATCTCAGTCTATCTATTTAAAGTGTGTGTTGGGGGGGGGGGGGGTTTTGAACGAGAGGTGACTAATAACGTAACAAGACCCAAGGTGGTTAAGAGTCCGGGACAAATTGGTTTTGGCCTCGCAACTCGTAACCCCATAAGATAAATATTAGTGTTTGTCATATAATAATGATACACCAGTTAGTTACGCGTCACTTCATTTTCCCATGGGTCCGGCCAATTCAACACGTCCTGGCGGCTAATATTTGGACGCCACCCACACAGGCTTCCCGTCGCTCTCTCACTCACACTTGATTTTCTAAATGATACCTACTAGATGTTACCTTAGATGTTAAACTGCTTAGGCTTTCAGTAATTTGAACATTTTTTATAAATATATAAGAGTACAAATTTTTTTATAATAGATGGAATTTTTCAATTTGATATTTATATAATGTACATATTTTCCTTAATTATCATTTTATATTTAAATGAAATATTCCGACATCCAATGTTTTATTATCCTTGGTGTTTACGATTAATTAACATGAAATATGTTTTCATAATATTATGAGATTGTAATTATTGTAATATTATTAAAACAATTTTATAGATTATTTCCATTTTTCTTAATCTTAAATTGTTCCTAGATGCACATAATATAAATAATAATTATTACATTTTTTATTCGAACATAATATAAAAGGTAATTTGCCCTTACTCTTTTGACATAAATGATAATGTAATAATCGTTTACAGTTCGAGAAATAATTCATTTAACATGAACGTATGAGATTATTAAAATTAATAGTAAAAATATAAAAATAATACATCACAAATTTTTAAATTTTCGAATTTCACATTGTAGTTTGAAAAAATGAATAAAAATACTCTATACTATGAACAAATATGGTTGGTCAAGTTCAATAATCAACAATGAAAATTATTACTAATTTATATTTAAATCATATTTTTTACCATCAAGTGCACATAAGAAAAAAATTATTTTTTTATTCACATGTTCGTTCTTCTAATTTAAGTAATAAAATATTCTTGAAATTGTAAATTAATGATAAAATTCCTTATCATGTTTACTGTTTCTTATACTCTTTGAGTTAAAAAGTATAAAAGTTCCAATGTTGGTTTATAAAATATTTTATAACTATAACCATAAAATTATAGGAAGGATAATGATGCTCTTGTGATATGAAATTGATAAAAACGAAAATATGCCAAAAATATAGAAGGTTTGGATGTTTAGTGGAGCAAGATAAATCACGAAGATGGTTAACGTCAGGTTC
>NW_011948428.1:2490346-2502620 GCF_000503995.2 Ceratosolen solmsi marchali
AGCTGAGTATTAAAGAGTGATAAAGAGTGATGAGTGTGAAGGGGTTGGAGAAATCGTGTAGTTGACTCTTTATAGCGAAGGAGTGTTCCTGACGTAAATTATTGGTTTTCCGCATGGACAGTATCGGGGTCGTGGGGTAGGTAAAGTGGGTGTGGCATGACTAAGGGAAGTAGGCAGATCTCATTCCCCTTCCTCTAGTGCCACGCCCTCGATATGATTCTGCATGCATTTACGTTATAGAATTCTTAGACTTTGTTAAAGAATTTATAGAAAGACACTCGCGCGAGTGCAAAGCCTTGTCTGCGGCGTTTCGCGATTCGCAGTAAGCCGAATAATGTACGCCGAAGCGTCGCAACGAATTGGCATATTTAGGATCGCGGACTCTCGAGGCATCGAGTCCATTGCATAATCACGAACAATAATCATAAAGGAATAACGGCGATGCAAATCACGGCAAGTGAAGTTGATACACACAGAGAGAGAGAGAGAGAGAGAGAGAGAGAGAGAGAGAGAGAGCGGGGATGCAGGACTAGAGGCTCAAAGGGGTATGTAGGGGCAGTCGGGGGAGTTTGGCGAATTGATGTCGCAAAGCGAATGTTGGTAAGGTTAAGTGGCTGGGTTGGCTGGGCGCAATCCAAGCTCAATGGGAGGGAGAGAGAAGAGTTCCGCTCGGCGTCGCGCCTCCGGTCCTCCGTCCCCGCCCCGGACCCGCGAACTCGGACAAAACGGAGGGAGAAAACCACCCCTCCTCGCGGTAATGGTCTGTCAGTCGCAGGCTGTTAGTAACAAGTAACGTGCCCCGAAATTTCATCGATCGGTCTGCTTCGGCTTTTGTCCGCACCACCCGCACCGGGAGCGACCCTCGGCCTCAGCGTTTCCCCGGCTATCTTATGTGATCCGCGGGATTTCGAATTCGGTTTTCCGCTGTCGTGGAGAGTAGTGACGATCGGGAGAGTTCGGCTTTCGTGAAACTTAGCCTCAATCATCTCTCCATGCCAACTTCGTCTCCACGTCGGAAAATACTTTTGGAAATGCTTAGTAAGTCTCAAAAATATTAATGAATTATTTAAATGTGACTTATAGACTTGTATAGTTTAACTTTTCTTTCTTTTTTTTTTTATATAGAACAATTAAAATAAGATTCAATTATGCTGAAAGCCTTACTTTCCTAATGCACTGTCAAAAATATTTTTCAAAAGGATTAAAATAATTGAAAAAAATCATTATCATTAAGTAAAATTAATTTTTTGGTAGTATATATATATATATATATTTTTTTTTGTAATTAATATTTTTTATTTGATTGTTTTTTCAAACATCGAAAGCATAGTGAGTAATTATAAAGTTAACTGTTTAATTAATGATTTTAATTACAATTTAACGTTTCTTAATTTAAAGCATTTAAAAGAATATTTATTAAAAAAAGAATTTAATATTTATAAATGTGATATTATCAATAGCTCTACGGTCCATAAATAATGTATGAGCATTAAAACCGTTTTTAAATTTTTAAATCAATAGAATTGTCATGCAAATGTATAGTAAAATTTAAGTCTTAACTCGGAAAAATGATTTTAGACATATTCGAAATTATGGTATTGAACGTTAAAACTATTTAATATTTACAATCTCGGGCTGACAGATGCAATAACTATGAACTATATCATTTTGTATTATCTGGTTACATTTCATAGATTTCTTCCTTATTAATCATATATCGATTGACTTAAATTTTCACAGCAGAATTCTAACGCACACATTTTCTCTTCTTGTAAATTATCTTCATCGTATTCATTTTTGCCTTTGGTAATGTCCATACTGATGTGTATTATTATTTTGTAAAATAATACGATTTTAATTATTATTAATATACGATAGACATCGAATAGTCATCGATTACTATTAATAAAGAGTCAGTGCGTTATATAAAATGAAGATTATTTCTTAAAATGTGGGAATGAAAAAAATGTTTAAATTCAAACTAACATGGAATTTTCAGAATTGTCAATTGTATTTGTATCAATTTAGCACCGATGGCAATTTGTCTTTATTTTCTGAAATAAATAGTGATGTTTCATATACGAATCTTACCATTATCTATTGAGATGGTAATATAAATCATTAATGTTTAATAATATTTGTACTGAAAAATCGCCAAATTAATTAATGATGGTGAATATAATTATTTTAAGATTTTATTAATTCACTTTCTACGATATTTATTACAAAATTATTGCACCGACAAAACATTTATTAAACGCTGAATGTTATCCTTTCTACAATCTAGAGTAGAAATGTTAGAATTTTCATAATTTTTCGTTTAATATTGAACATTATATATTAATGATTTGTTATCTTATATTTCATTATATAAATATAATTGTTTATTATATAGCCATGCTTTGTTATTTACCATAATAGCGAAAATTTTCATTTACAATTTTATTCAATATTTGATTGCTAAATTCTTAGTGATGATATGAAATTATCTTATACTCCATCTGACACATCAGAGATCCTTTGACAAGTACATTCTTACGTGACACACAATCTATGAAATTCTTAATGTGATACACGTGATATTAAATAAATAAAGTTTATGAATATTTTGTTTCTTAATAATGGTAATAGCTAATAGTAATCAGTGATGAAGACCAAATTTCAAGTTCAGGAAGTAAATGTATTAAAAAAAAAACTTAAAATAATAATTCCAAATTAAGAAGAATATTAAGATGAAGTTAATTTCAGAATTTTAGTATTGAGTATCTTGAATAAATGTGAAAATGATTCCTTTAGAAAATGTAATATTTACATTACTATTAATAGTAAAATTCATTTCCAAAGAAATATATAAAAATTTCTATTCGATCATTTAAATGTTCTTAAGAAATCAGAAGAAATCGCCTGTCCAACTAAATATATGATTTATAAATATTTTCTCTATTTAACTTACTTGAAATATTTCAAAAGTATTTTATGAAATAATACAATTTCAGGACATGCATTGATTTAATCATGTACTTCTTCGAATTTACTTCTAAATAGTTAATAAAGTTACATACAGCTCGTTCCAAACAATAAGAAGTAAGGAAGAATTTAAAGTTTATGATGTTTGAGGTAATTAAATTGGAATATGACATTATCGATCATATTTATCGTTAATTTTTATATTTTATCGCAAGTGTGTTTCTTCCAAATAAACAGATTACCTATCAGAATTTTAAAAGATCTCAATCATTTATAGTACTAGCAGAAATATTTTAGAACATTATATAGAGAATATGCGCTTATGCGCCCTAGTCACAGTCCTTCAATCCTATTAATTATTTATAAATTATGTTAGGGACAAATAGACTAGAATGTGCACAAAGCAATAGAACGTAATTTATACAAACTAATATCCATCATTTTCAACGTATAAAGAGATTTGGATATATCAACGACGACAAAGTTTATATTCGAAAATTTGAGAATTATCGACATTGTAATATCAATATAAAAGTTTATGAGTTATTAGTATACATAGCGTTTATAAAAGTTAAAAAAATTTTTTTCCTTCTTTCATCTTGAATGATGATATTTCAGTTCAAATGATAATTCACACATTAGGGATAAAAATCAATAAATGTATAAAAGATAAGTCATCGATAAAAAAAAATGAAAATATTAATTATATGCTTGGTGAAGAAAATATCATGGCAATATCATAAATTATAATGTATTATATACATAAAACATTGTTTTTCATGATGATAAAAAGATGTTAAAAAAAAAAAAATTCAATATTTTAGAGTAACATGGGAAAGTATATAAATTATTTATTAGTGATTTTACATTAGAAATATAAAATCAGATAATCAAAGTATTTTATGAGAGACTGGTGGTATTACTTTGAAAATTTATGATAATTACTATATATGAATATGAATGAAAACAAAGTATTTTGTATTTCTTATTATGATGAAAGCTATTTCTTTCTATGTAATTGAAAGTAACGATGATTCAAATAAAAACTTTCGATAAATCCAGAAATTAAGAATTATTTGAACAAAAGTTGAAAGAAAATCGGAAATTTATAAATTTTTTTAAATATATAATATAATATAAATAATATAAATTTTTCATAAAATACACAAATATAATTATTAGTTTACGGAATTATTATAAACATATGTAATTTATTGGGAAAATAGAGTACTGAAAGAATCAATATATTATTATGTTTAGTTTCATATGATTTTATTTTGTTTTTTTTTTTTTTTTTTTTTTTTTTTGGTGCTGAAACAGAATCGTTTAACATTAACCAAAGAAGTTTAAAATTGTTGAATATATTAAAGAAATTGTATTATATTTTTATAGATTTTTATTATTCTAATATATGAAGAATATCTTTAGAATGTAATTATCCGTCTTTTAAGAAATATATGAAACATAATTGACTTGTATAATAGACAGTTTTGCTTACAATGTTGATTATGATGAATAATTAAACAAAATAAATATTCTTTATAATATTTTATAATACGTTACATTAAAAAATTTTATATAAGAACAACATTACATTAACTAATTTTATTACTTTTACATTATATTCAAGATTTTATATTATCTGAGGTAAGTATTTAATGAATTATTAGTATGATAAAAGAGAAACTGTATATATTAAATAACAAAGTAGACGTTAGTTGTAAGATATATATTTTAATTACTTGAAATTTTATTATTCTGAAAGAAAAGAGAATTCTATTCTAGTTTATTATTATTTAAATACTTCATTTTAATATCATTTTTACATGTCTCCTTTTATAAAAATTAGATAATGTTTTTTATTCATGAATTTTCTATATCCAGCTAAGATAGAAGAAATCAAATAAAATATTTCCAATTGGAAAAAAAGTACTAATGTACGATAATATTCATATATTTTATTGAAAATACAAAATTCGTATTTATGATATCATAAATTTTTATCATTCAGATAAAGCAACGAGTTTATTTATGAAAAACTTGATCACTTAATAATTCATATTATGCAAATTATGAATATTATGATAATTATGATAATTATGATAATTACTGATTAGATCATTAAGATATAATTCAGAATATACAATTTTTAAAATTTATGTGTCTTAAGTTTAAATCTTTTAATATGTATTATTGTTGTTTGGAAGAAAAAAAACTAATATATATATATATATATATATATTTTAATAGTTTATAATACTTAATAAATTATTTGTTAAATGTATATTGTTAGGCATTTTATACTATAAGATCAAAATTTCGACATTTTTATTCAAAACTCAACTTTCTCGATTGTCGCTTTTTGTTTCACTTTTTTCTCTCTTTAAATAATGAAAACTGGCAAAAATAAACACACAACTAGAAATAATAGAAATTTTAGGAAACTAAAAGAAAATTATTAATATTTTAGATTAAGAAAATCGGTTGAAATTGACTCTATTTAACAAATTACTATTTCGGTTAAATAGAATGTAATATACATAAAGGGCTAAAAGAGAAATTGTAAGGGTATCTTCCAATTTCTAAATATCATTTGCATATTTTTATAAAAAATAAATTATTTTCTACAATAAATAATTCCGAACACATTAAAATTTTTCATGTTTCAGTTTGAAATATAATTAATTATAACGTACTACGTCAGGCAGAGATAAAATTGTAATTCAATTTAAAAAATAATAATGTAGTCAATGTCAATGTTTCCAATTTATTTCAAAAAGAAAATGTTTTATTTATTATAATTTTTATATTTATAGAAGTAATTGATTTGTATCATACAATATCAACGCTACGACTTTCTTTTATTGCTTTTTCTTTTGACAATTTCTTGGTTAATCGGCATTGGCTATCTACCGATTGATATATCTATCTATTTATATTTAAAAATACCTTATCAGGATTATTTTTTCTATTTTCGTTGTTCAATGACAGAAACCTGTGCTTTGAGATTGAATGAAAATGGATATTTGGTACTTTCTCACCGAATCCATTATATCCATTTTATCCATATACGAACATTTGAAAATAATATACGAAATTAATTTTATTGCTGTACTGCGTCGAATGGATTATATCGAATAGAAAATATCATTAGTGACGTCGAACGTTCATTGATTCTGCAATGGGAAAAGCAATGTTCGTCCTTGATGTTACTCGTTTCATTTTTTTTTGTATTACCTAATAAAAGAAAAAAAGAAAACGTCATTTATATATTTTCTAGCAATCAAATATGTTCAATGTATATGTCATATGTCAATTATTAATATTTGTTGGTGAAATATTTCTGACGTTCCAATAAAAGATCAACATACATGGCGATAAATAAAATATTCTTTTAATTAACAATTATATTGTTTAATAATTGTATACTTACAACAATTTGAAGAAATACACAAGAAATATGAAAAAATATTTATTATTCAATAAATGTTGATATTTTTTACATATATTGGACTTTGAAAACATTGCAGAGATAAATTTTCCGTTTATTTACTGTTTACTAAATATTGATATTATGGTCATATTTGGTAGATGAATCAATCATTATCACGTGATTATTTTTATTTACCATTTACTGTATTAATCTAATCTCTTAAACTTTAATCTAAATTAAACATTTTCAAGTTAATATATATCACATAAATATTTATAATAACTTCATTCCTGATTATATAATAATCGGCGTTGCTTTTGATTTTTCAGATTTTAAAAAGGCAGTCTTCAAACACTATTGAAGATGAATATTATTTAATCAATAGTTACAGCATTTAAAAAGTTGTCGTGAACATCGGGTCTATTACATGTAAAGTAGAGGCGCGTATGTATGTTTGTTCGTTCGTTCGTTCGTCATTTATTTATTTGTCTATGTGTGTGCATGTGATCGTGTGTATAATACACTGGATGGCTCACGTGTTGCTGCTGTTGTTGTTGCTGCTGTTGTTGGGAGGATCTACCGGCGTAGACACAGGATGGCAGGTCGACGACGTCGTCCTCGCTCATGTCGCCACCCGGGCCGAGGAAGTATTGCGGGCCGCTGTGGACAGAGATTAAAGTGAGACAAGATTATCTTGGACTCTTAAAAAACTAATGTTTATTAATTACTTTAAATTTATTAACAACATCGATTTCAATGTGTCATGTTCAAACGTTCATGAGAAAAGTATATTTGAAACTTAGGCTTACCACAGCTTAGCATTAGCAAAGATTAATTTACGTCCAATCATCTTCTCTTTTTTTTCCAGTTATACACCGGATGTGGAACGACATTTTTCACCAACTTTGACACCGAATTCGTCGTAATTATGACTATTGCTGTTTTTATAGCTGTACATTATGCACCTCCGCATACTAAATATACATATCCTGGAGAGGTCTATCCTCAGTTGCGACTGGTTTGGCATTCGGTCCTCCCGCAGGGGCATTTTTCCCTTTATACGGCTGGCCGCAAGCTGGGGGCGGCGAATCGATCGTCCCGCTGCGTGGGCGGGCGGAACGAAAGTTGGGCCAATCGAGGAGCTCGGTTAGGCTGCCATTGGCCTCCTAGGCGCCCATTGGTCCACGAGCGCTGCGAAGCTGATTTATCACTAGGGGATCATTACGTGCGAATCTGTGTTTAATCGTTGGCGCTAACTCTTCGGACTCCAAACGCACCATCTCCAACGTCCTCCACGGGGCTGTTTAATGTATGGGCTCGTATTGTTATTATATGTGCGAGGAAGTGAATTGGTGCGAGGGAATTAGCGGGGGTGGAAACGCCATTTCAAAGATTGGCGCGGGTAAAAAATATAAGTTTTATGATATCGTTTCATCGCTGGCATTTCGAGACTCGCGGCGGGAGGGAGAGAAAGAATGATCACACAACCAAGTGAATACGAATCGCCACGAGCGTACTTGATGAACAATGTTCATGAACGTAAATAGTTAGAGGAGTTGCCGAGAAACAGCCGGAGAAAGTGGGTCGGAGGAAGGACGGGCAATAAATAGTCGATCGTACGATTGCTCGTCGGAAATCGCAAAAACTCACCGGATAAGGCCAGAGACGCCAAACATCTTCCCCGAGATCGTGCGAACATCGATTAATCGGTGGGCGATAATCCCGCGGCTAATAATAATAAGCGTGAGTCCGCAGGCCCGAGACGAAATTGGCTGGATGGCTGGCGCGAGTGAAAGGGTGCGGGGCTTATGGTAACCGCAGGCGCGGATAATATCCGAACATGCAAATGTTCGTGAACGCGTGTACACGACCCCCATAAATGCTCGCCATCCTTATTTGAGAAGCGTCAAAGTTTTGCGCGCCCCAATCGCCCGAACTTTTCGCACGAGATTGTCCTCATTGTCCCGAGGTATTGAACTTGTTGTGGGTGTGACGACGATTGGCGTGCGGAGGGAATTAGCCGGGGGATGATTCATTTGTTCTCCAGCTCGAGGAGGCGACGAATGCGCGATCCGCAGAGAGGAAACCTCCTGACTGATAATTCGTCGGATGGACTGGTTGGGGGGGGGGGGGGGGGGGGACAGAGAGAGAGAGAGAGAGAGAGACAGAGAGAGAGAGAGAGAGAGAGACAGAGAGAGAGAGAGAGAGAGAGACAGTACGCAACATGTAAAGGGATTGCGGAGAAATTAGAGAGTCACTGATGGAGAAGAGGATGAAATTAAATTGAGCAAGGGTGAGAGAGACGGCGAGAAAGACGACGACCAGTGTGTGTGTGTGTGTGTGTGTGTGTGTGTGAGACAGAGAGAGAGAGAGAGAGAGAGACAGTACGCAACATGTAAAGGGATTGCGGAGAAATTAGAGAGTCACTGATGGAGAAGAGGATGAAATTAAATTGAGCAAGGGTGAGAGAGACGGCGAGAAAGACGACGACCAGTGTGTGTGTGTGTGTGTGTGTGTGTGTGTGAGACAGAGAGAGAGAGAGAGAGAGAGACAGTACGCAACATGTAAAGGGATTGCGGAGAAATTAGAGAGTCACTGATGGAGAAGAGGATGAAATTAAATTGAGCAAGGGTGAGAGAGACGGCGAGAAAGACGACGACCAGTGTGTGTGTGTGTGTGTGTGTGTGTGTGTGAGACAGAGAGAGAGAGAGAGAGAGAGAGAGAGTGTGACTGGTTGGCTCGCTTTGTGCATGCGACGGAGTAAGCAGGGGATAATTGAACGTATGCTTTCTCTCTATTTGCATCGCGCTAACGCGGAACCATAGCGCTACATAACTCGGTTGCTCAACCCGACCTTACGACGGAAATAGCTTGTCCGTCATCTAGGACATGGCCTACGACATCTTGGACGACATCACCAAGGACGACTCGTTCAAAGCGGCCACATGAAATCCTTCGAACAGAGCTCGTACGCGGCCGGGTGGACAGCTAGATTTTCCCCAGAGACATTCTCTAGCGATTGACTCGCGATTGTCTGGCGATTGTCTGGCGATTGTCCCCTGAAATTTTCGAGTGCTTGGTTATCCGACGAAGCCGCAAAAATCCTGCGGAACGTATGTCGAGTTACGCGTTGCTTATAACTAAATGGGCATAGGCTAAAGGGAACAGACGTTGCCTCGGGGTGGCGTGAGGTTGAGTTTGAATTTAACGGAGATAGGAGGGGAGTAGGGGGTCGCAGGCGATCCTCCACGCAATCGTCCTTATTCGTGACAAATTGAGATAAATAATCGTTTTGCGCGACACAATAGCCTCTCGAGATTTTCGTTACGCCGCTACTCGAGTAAGACACGCGCTGAGCGTCGCCGATTCCTCCCGATTCGTTTCACCGCCGCCTTTTCTCCGTTTCTGAAAGCCTCGAACCTCACACCACTCCCCTCCCCACTCTCTCAGAACCGTGAGAAAAAGCATTTTCTGTTTATTCGTTAAAAACAATTCACTGGCTTTTTAATGTACTAGACTATAAACTTTACTGTATTGAGTTCCGAGTTTAAATATAATTTTATTTATCTGACGTCACTGATCTTTGGCTTTGCATATATTAAATCATTCGATATGTATGTAACATACCTCATCAAATTAAAAAGGATTAGATTTGGGGTGTGTATCTAATAAAAATTTATTGCAATCTCTACATGTCGTATTTTTATATTGTTGAAAAGTAAATAATATCTTTTACATATAGTTGTCATCAAAGAACATAAGATTAAAATATCCATAATAATTTACATATGTATTGACTGATTAATGTTTGTTATAATTAACTTTACATCCATTTATATAATTTTGTCATATTAAACATTATAATTATTAATAATAGTAGTTGGTTTAATAATGCTCTGATCAATGAAATATTGAAATTTTCGTCATACAGCTTATGTTGTTGTTTATTATTTAATTACTTTTATTATATTGTTATATTTAATACCATAGGAATATTTGATATTTAATTATAGTCATTTTAATCTCGATTTATTATGTACTCTTTGGTTACATGTTTAATTGAAATGCCATAATTTATAAACGATGGCAATGATAATTAATGATTTTTTAACATATATGAAGTATGCATATCCGAAATATAAAAGCTATTTTATGATTTCATATGTAATCTGGCAGAATGACATTTACATTTTTCTTATCGAAACTTTACACTGTCTATGAATATAAACAATTCAATCAACGAAAGTTAATGAAATCGATGGAAAATACCGCTTTATGCATTTATTGTAAATATATTCACCTACTCGATATATATTCGCTAAAAAATAGTTATACCAAATCAATTTGGATATTTTAAGAATTTTCAAACTTTTCCTTTACATGTAAATCATATTCTAATTAATTGGCTGTTTGCTTGTTTCAAGCTTCAAAGTCGAATTTATCAATTAGTATCATGCAAACTGCTGGCTTAATATAGTAGACGTGTTAAACATTGTTTTAGTAACTTTGTTTATGGCAGCGGTATGAAGTCTACTATGTTTAAGAAAATAAAAGAGGGCGCTGACATCTTATAAAATAATTGTGCCAAGGGTTTTGTAAAAATTTAATATTAAATTATTAATTGAATTATGTTTAAGATATAAAAATAAAAGTTAATTACCTATTAAATAATTTAATATGAAGTATAATTATGAAATTTGCAATCAGTAATTTATAATAAATATTAATGACAATATTAAGTTAATGTTAATATGCATTACGAAAATAATAATACAAGTAAACATGTTAATGGACAGTATATTCAGATATAAATAAATTATAATTATGTATAAAAGTAAATAAATTATCAATTGAATTTTTGTATATAGAATTATATTATTTTATTCAAGTATTTGATCGATGATTAGTTACTTTTTTACAAATGCTTTATTAGAAAATTTAAATATATTTAACATTGTAATTGATTTTCTCATGTAATTTCATACAAATTTAACAGCTGTTGATCAATTATGTATAATAAATTTTTTTGCTACTAATAAATATAAGCATTCACATAATTTTCGATAAGAATATTTGCTCGAAATTATAATTCAATTTAAATTTCGAAAAACAATTTATAATGCAACTTGAAATGACATCAAAACAATTTGATTGTGAGTTAACATTTACAAACACAAGAAATAATATTATACAAAGATATTGATTTTTTTTTTTCAATACACTTCGCAAAGCTATAGTAATTTAAGATGATCAATCGGATTTTAAAAATGATATTATGATATTATGTCATAAATCCAGAAATTTCAGAAACCTATTCCTATGTCAATTCATATATAATCTTAATCCAAACATTATTTGTGTTATGAATCGAATCTACACGAACATATTCCAAAGAATTAGAATTATATCCGAAAAACGATTCTTCGTCAATTTCAATTGATTTCAAGGGATATTTCATACGGGAAAGTAATCGTGTATCTTCAATACAAATAAGCTAAACCACCAATGTACAAAAAACACGTGTCCTTTTCATTCGGATCTTGTTGGACTAAAAATCCACCCTGTTACTAATAGAGATAGATAGGTACATAGATAGGTTGAAGAGAGGGAGAGAGACATCTGCGGCTGGTGGACAAAGGCAGAGAGAGCGGCACGCGACGTGCCACGTGACGGGGACTTTGTTCGCTCCCTAGATGTTTGCCGCCTTGGTAAAGTGTTGGAGAGTAAAGGAGAGACAAAAGTCCTTGGCGTATTTAAGGATGAAGCGCCCATTGGATCTACATGCCGCAATTCAGAATAATACGTCCGGACGCAACTTTGCGCATCGCTTTAGCTTTCCCGATAATACAGGACAACGATAAGGTAAACGAGTGC
>NW_011948428.1:2503002-2574837 GCF_000503995.2 Ceratosolen solmsi marchali
TCTGATTTATCGTGTTTAAAGGGGTTGGTGGGGGGGGGGGTTTGAACGAGAGGTGACTAATAACGTAACAAGACCCAAGGTGGTTAAGAGTCCGGGACAAATTGGTTTTGGCCTCGCAACTCGTAACCCCATAAGATAAATATTAGTGTTTGTCATATAATAATGATACACCAGTTAGTTACGCGTCACTTCATTTTCCCATGGGTCCGGCCAATTCAACACGTCCTGGCGGCTAATATTTGGACGCCACCCACACAGGCTTCCCGTCGCTCTCTCACTCACATTCCCTCTCTCTCTCTCTCTCTCTCTCTCTCTCTCTTACTGTTACTCTCTCACTCGAGGCGTATGGGTGTGGGCGTATGCGCGGTGATTCGAGTTGATGTGCCGGAAAAATTCAACGTTTGCACTTCATCGGCCTAATACCTGATTAATATTAATATTCAATCGCACTGTTACCTTACCTCGCGCTCCTCGAGTGCATTTCTTCGCAAATCGCGTATTCAATTTTAAATATAATTGCCTTTCTTCTTTAAAGAGCTTTCGCAGATTACGACAGGATGAATATACTTTGGCGGAAGTCACACTTATCGATTGTCGTATTATCGATTGCCGCGGTAAAACTATAAGCCTTTGATATTAGCAATTAACTGCTTACTTTATTATTTGCAATTTTCATTTCAAATTTTTAAACTCGCTTTTCTTAAATGCCGATCGAAAAACGTATTCTCGGCATTTAGGAATTATGTGACTTTAAGATTGAACTAATTTTAAATTTAAATTTTAGAACAAAAATTAAAAAAAAATACTGAAATATTATATGAATTATTTTGTTAATAATTATTGTTACAATAATATAATAATGATCGACAACATTATTTCTAAGACTAATAATAAAATTATTATAAAACATTAGTTTTATAATTGTATTGATATTTGAAACTTTTACAAATATTAACATTTTACATTAAATTTTAGAGAAAAAAATAAAATATAGTCGATGAATTATTGAAAAATGTAATTTCTCGATACAATTGGAATATTCAATCATTATAAAATATAAATATTATATATTCTTCTAAATAGAAACTTTATGATAATTACGGAAATTACAATACGCTAAATCAACTTACAATGATACAGGAATGAAACTTTATATATCTGATATCAAATGAAAATATCCGTTACTAGTTTAAATGTTATCTTTATAACTATTTGGAATATTATGAAATTACTAGATTACATGAGCATCTATAATACGATATGGGAAATACGTAATTTTTTAAATAAAATATGGAAGTCTGAATTTCCATAAACAGTGTAAGAGAAATAAAGTTCGTAGGTTAAAAAGGCGTAAAAGTGAAAAGAAGCAAAAAAAAAAAAAAACAAATCACGAGTAGAGTTGGTATTGGAGAAGGACTGTGTGTGCGGGTGGATGGGTGGGTGGGTGGTTGTGTGTATGAGTGCGTGTGAAGTGGGATGGATGGAAGTGTGCAGTTGAGTTCTGAGGGTTAAGAATATTCGTTGACAGAAATTATTACCATTTTGCGTGGGTGACATTGGCGAACACAGAAGGGGTAAGGTCGCTGTGAGTGGTGAAGCTAAGGGATGTGGGCGGATCTCCATCCCCTTCTTCACGACGTTATACGAGTCTTGTATAAGGTACATAATCTAAATTCAATGTAATTTATAGAAAGACACTCGCGCGAGTGCAAAGCCTTGTCTGCGGCGTTTCGCGATTCGCAGTAAGCCGAATAATGTACGCCGAAGCGTCGCAACGAATTGGCATATTTAGGATCGCGGACTCTCGAGGCATCGAGTCCATTGCATAATCACGAACAATAATCATAAAGGAATAACGGCGATGCAAATCACGGCAAGTGAAGTTGATACACACAGAGAGAGAGAGAGAGAGAGAGAGAGCGGGGATGCAGGACTAGAGGCTCAAAGGGGTATGTAGGGGCAGTCGGGGGAGTTTGGCGAATTGATGTCGCAAAGCGAATGTTGGTAAGGTTAAGTGGCTGGGTTGGCTGGGCGCAATCCAAGCTCAATGGGAGGGAGAGAGAAGAGTTCCGCTCGGCGTCGCGCCTCCGGTCCTCCGTCCCCGCCCCGGACCCGCGAACTCGGACAAAACGGAGGGAGAAAACCACCCCTCCTCGCGGTAATGGTCTGTCAGTCGCAGGCTGTTAGTAACAAGTAACGTGCCCCGAAATTTCATCGATCGGTCTGCTTCGGCTTTTGTCCGCACCACCCGCACCGGGAGCGACCCTCGGCCTCAGCGTTTCCCCGGCTATCTTATGTGATCCGCGGGATTTCGAATTCGGTTTTCCGCTGTCGTGGAGAGTAGTGACGATCGGGAGAGTTCGGCTTTCGTGAAACTTAGCCTCAATCATCTCTCCATGCCAACTTCGTCTCCACGTCAGAAAATACTTTTGATAACTATTGATTAATATTTCAGGTAAAGACTTAGGATCATTATTATTTTAGAAACAAGATTTTCAATGTACAAGTTCAGCCATTATTGTTATTTTTATTAAACCCTGTTAAATTAATATCATATTTTACGTTATTACAGTAAATTAAAGTACTCTTTTATAAAAAAAATAACAAAATGGATTCCAACTATTCACATGATGGATTACATAGTGGATAATTCTGTAAGTTTCGGCCCTAAAGAAGGATAAATGAATTCGGATAAGTAAACGCGAAGAAGTTTTTATTTGTTCAGAATGAAATTGAAATGAAAGTTGCGCGTAGTAATCAATGTTATTCTAATTATTTTATATTTTTTCCTCGTACTTTGACTTTGAAACTTGATTGCCAACAAAAATTTTCTGTACCTCTTGGAATTTTATTGTTGAATTAACAAAAATTTTTTCTGTTTTAAATTGGTTATTTTGTAATACGATAAACAAATACTAATTTTGTATGCTATTACATTGATATTTAATATTAATATTTGTTTATATCACCTTAGTATATAATTATTTGAATGAAATTAGTTCAATTCAATATATGAAATAAGATAAAAAGTCTTTGCATTTTTCAGATACTTTCATGATTGTTTAGATAGTAAGATTATAGGAAGTCGATGTTAAATGTAAATAATAATCAAAAGAGATTAGTAGCATAAATCGACGAAACAGCAATATGAATGTACGAGTAATTCGATTTAATAATGTTTCTTAATGGTTTGGTCATCTTTTCGGTTTCCGATTACGTTTATAATTGAATTACTTAAAGGAGATATTTATGATGTAATAGTACTTGAATTTCAATATCACATAATATTTTGATTTTTATAAGTTGGTATGCTATTTTATAAATTCGTAAATAATGTTTTACTATTTTATTGTCTATATGTGTTTCCCTGTTAAAATGAATTATATCAAATAAAAAGAATAATATTGGATTTATTAGAGTCATTATTTTTTATGGAATAGAGCCCATCAATAAATAAAAATACATATAATAATATGATACTACAGGAATATATTTGCATTTTATGTTCACTTTCATGATCAGAATGAGTAAAATTTCCGTTTTATAGATTAGACCATAAATTTCTTCTTTGAAAAGATTTCTTTTTTCCTATTTATACATTTCATTTGTAAGAGACCATATTTGCTTTAAACCTAAGTTTACTTGTTTATTTCAGAGTGAGAATTAATTGATTTTGCTCATATATCTAATAACAATTTCATATAAATATATATATATATATATATATATATATATATATTGCGTATTAGTAGTACTCATCTACTTAATTTTGATAAACATTGAGCAGAATATTTACTAAAAAAAGCACAATGCAACAGCCAATGGATTCGTATTTTTTAATCGGAATTCTGAGAATCGCAGAATGTTTTAATATGCAAATATTAATAGCATATATCCATATTAAGATTTATTAAAAATTGATATAACATAGTGTATTTAGATAAATGGTTAATTTGAAAAAGTATCAGTCGTCCTGACGTTTATGGCTGTTTAAGAATTAAATTATTTTATAAATTAAAAGTAAATCGACTGAAAGGAATTCAAAGAAAAAGCTTGATGAATAATTATATTGAAAGTACATCATTTCAATGTAAATAAATTATATTTTTATGAAACTTATTAAAACATCGGATTTTAACGTTTAATAATAATTTTTTATAACTTCTATATAAAATAATAATTTTAATTTATTTGAATTTTAAACAATAAGTTTCGCATTTAAAGAGACGTATTGACGTGTATTTCATAAAAATATCGTTTTCATGTAACTAAATTTTAACAAAAGAAGCAATATATATCATTGAGAAAAATTAATTAAGTCATGACTAAGATTTTCCTTCATTTTAAGTTTATTTTCTTGATTTGCAAAGAACTTTTTATTTTAAAAATGAAACAATCGATTGTTATTGAAATTATTTTCTTCGAATTTATACGCACACACACCCATATATATATATATATATATATATATATATATAATTTGCGTTAGAATGTTTTTCTAATTATCAGATTCTTTATAAATGATAATTTTACTTCAACAATATAAAAAATATATTATTAAAAATTTGTCATTACGTAATATTATTAGCAAGCATAATACTATATATCACCTAATAACAAATTTTTTTTTATCGTGTCATTGAAAATTTAAAATTAATTTTACCAATATTAATAAGTAAGCAATAATTTTACCAATATATGGCAATTTTATTAAATAATAATTTATACGACTATTCGTACCAACCAATGTTAGAAGCAATAATACCACTCAAGTTACAAATTATGTGCAACAAATCACTGTATTTCACTAATTAATATTAAATAATATTTTCAAAATTTAACTGTAATTATTTATTGCACGGAAAACATTTAATGAGATATGTTATTTTTGTAAGAAATTTTTTTGCATAATTGTAATTCAATTCATTTAATTTACGTCAATATTATCTAATATGTTCATATTATGATTGATATAATATTACATATTATAATCATTTATTTCATTAAATTTTCATCAATGTACAATTACAAAATACAAAACAATGGTGCCAATTTCGTTTATATTTTAAAATTCTTAAAATCCAAATATTTTATAGATGATATATGATTTACTCAAGATTCTCCTAATATGATAATAGTCGTAATTCTAGATACATAAATAATTTTTATTTACATTCACAATTTAAGCGTTTTCAATAAATATTTTAAGATACCTCAATGTTAAATTGCCTCTATAAATGGCAATTGTTAACGAGTGAAGGCCATTCGGAATTACAACATTATCGTGTTTTCTATATTCCTATCACAAATTTGTTATCTAATTGTGCGAATAAGTAAAATACTACTAGAACGAGACCTTTATTTATGCCATAACTATTATAATCAAATAATTTTATTATTACAATGCTTATGTACAAGTAAACATACATACTTGTATATACATGGATATATATATACATATTTATATATATATATATATATATATATATATATATATATATATATAAATATGTATATATATATCCATGTATATACAAGTAGAATCTGCATAAACTGGTTTCATCTATAAGTTCATTTAGATATTAATTCATAAAATATATGATGAAAGAAATTGTTAACTAAATTTAATGGAAAATATGCCTTTTTGTATTACGAACATGATAAACGTAATTTTAATCGATAAGATTTTTTTGTCGATAGGTAGATAATTCTTGATAATTATTTACCTCCGTCATCTTAATACATATTAGGAAGATTTTATTACACCCAATTTCTCCATGACATTTCATATCGCTATTCAAATGTATTAATCATTCATTAATAATACGGCTAAGTATGAAAGCCAATTTCGCAAACACAAATATTGAGAAATAATTGCAAATATTACGTAATACTGAGCATATTTCGCAGGGAAAACATTACTTATAAAACCTTAAATTAAATTAAATTCCAAGAACATTTCCTGGAAGTAAGTGATGTCGTGTCCCGAGGAAAAATAGTCACACTATTTGTGCAAAAGGTACACGTGTCACTTGGTTCGCCTGGTATGGAACGAAATCCGCCCCTTTCGAAATAGAAAAGAAAAAGAAACTAGAGAGAGAGAGAGAGAGAGAGAGAGAGAGACATTAAGAGAAAATTGATAAAGACGAGGATAGTGGCACGCGACGAGACACGCGATCGAGCCTTTGTAGACTCCCCGGGTGTTCCCCGCCTAGGTAAAGTACTGGAGAGCAAAAAGACAACAAAAGTTGGTTGCCTATTTGCCGATAAACCCTCAATTTACCCCAATTAAATCACATGTTGACGTCCATATAATTTAAGGGGATGAAGCTTTAGGCATTGTTTGCACTTCCAGGGAACGAGTGCATAAATACGAGATCGAGATTAACAAATTCGCTTATTTGAAATTCGTCGATGACTCTCCGATTGTTCGTATATACTTAATTCTATTGATCGTGAGGTTCGCTAAAATCGATTCTAAGGCTTTTTCCTCGCGTTTGCAAACTATAATAAATTTTATCATTCTAAGCAATAAATATTTCACCAATAGCATTGGTATGTATAAATTCTGGCGTCAGCTTCGTTAATGGGAAAGAATACACGGAACATCACGCATACATCGAATGCATTTTGAAATGTAAATTATTACACGTTTCGAGTAATAATTAACGGATGCTGGTTATATAAGTTACTTTTATTAGCCGTAGGCTCATTAAAAGGGGAAATTAGTTTCCTAACTATTATTATCTTACGAATCCTGTGTCCTGTGTACACGGATAAGCACGTTAATATCCAAATATATTTCCAATAAAGCGTAATGAAATTCCCGTTGCTTCTCGTTCATATGAAAAACGCATCCTGGAACTCGTAACTTCACTACACATTGTATTTATATTATTTATTTATTAAAGTAATTGATTGCCCTAAAGCAAGGAGATAAATGGAAAATGTTAAAATATTTTTATATTAGAAAAATTGAACGTTATTGACTTTATTTCAAAGTATCTTAGAGACGTATCATCTTCGGATAACATTAATTAACAAAAAAAAAAAAAAAAAAAAAAAAAAAAAATGAGTAGAAAAGTACAATTGCCAATAAAATTATAATTATCAATAAAACTAAAAATTACAATGTAGATAGTATAGATATAAAAAAAGTTTTAAAAGTGACAAAATTGTCATTGGTCCGCCCCTTTTTCAGACATATCAGAAACTTGAATATTCAGGATAATATGTTTGAGAATTGTTATTGTTCATTATTTTGAAGATTATGATTTCAACTTTTTCCAAATTTAAAAATAATTCAATGCTGTTAATATGTAAGGCGTATCATATACAAAGTACTAAATAACATTATGGAGGTAGTGAATCGAGGATTAACAACTAATCAAAGCAAAATAGTTTTCTAACTCCCCGAAGCAAATTGGTTTTGACCTCGCAACTCGTAACCCCATAATATAAATATTAGTGTTTGTCATATAATAATGATACACCAGTTAGTTACGCGTCACTTCATTTTCCCATGGGTCCGGCCAATTCAACACGTCCTGGCGGCTAATATTTGGACGCCACCCACACAGGCTTCCCGTCGCTCTCTCACTCACACTTGATTTTCTAAATGATACCTACTAGATGTTACCTTAGATGTTAAACTGCTTAGGCTTTCAGTAATTTGAACATTTTTTATAAATATATAAGAGTACAAATTTTTTTATAATAGATGGAATTTTTCAATTTGATATTTATACGAATTCATCGTCTACTCGCGGCAATTATTTACGGACAAATCGCACTGTTACCTTATCTCGCTCGCCTCGACAATTGATAAACATAATCTAATATTTATTAATTTACTTTTCACTCGATATTTTTATTTGATATTATTAATATAAAAATAATATTTAAGATGATAACATTTGTTTAATACAAGCTAGCATTTCGTTATAAATTATAAAAATAAAAATGAAAAATATCCTTTAGGTAAATCGCGACTCGTCCTTCCTATTAAAATATCCATTAGCAATTTATGACAAAGAATTATAACAGAAATTTGATATTGATTTAATTTTCCAAGCATAGTTCTATCCAAATTATAGTTGGAATCATTTTTTCATCCACTGTAGTTACAATACATACATCCAAGTTTACGTTTCTTTTTCTATCCGAAATTTGTAATCGGAAACAATAATTACATCTAATATCAATGCCATTGTTCACGAACATTACACAAAATTCAATTTCAGTCTCAAATATTTAATAATAAGAAATTAAAAATCTATTATCCAGAATCAACACAAGAAAAGGCATAAATTCATGATTATCATGAAGTAATAATAGATGAAATAGCCATGAAAAAATTAATTTAATTTAATTTAATTTAATTATTTATCAAAAATATGATTTAATTATAATATCGTAAATGGGTATAATTAAGCATGGAAATGACAGATGCAGAAAATTGAAGAAAAGACATTTGAATTTAAATTAATTATATACTGTTAAAGTAAATATTGACTTTAGATAAAAAAAAAAAAAAAAAAAAAAAAAAAAAAAAAAATAATAATACCAAATGTTTAAGGAAAATATTAAATAATCAAGGAGAAAACACAACACGAAACAAACTTCACACAATATAAAGAAAAGTGATAATAAAATATTGGAAAAATATATATAAATTCAAAGAATTAGTGCCAATGCGTACAATTTTCAAGTCTACTATGATTAATAATTAGAGAATTTTTATATGTTAGCCGTATAAAGAAAAAAAAGTAATTTAAGAAAGTAAGTAAAATAGAGTAGAATAGTAAAATAAAAATAGTAAAATAAATTTTAAATAACTTCTATTTAAAAATAGAAAATCAATGTTTCTTGCGAACAGTGAAAATTTTAGAGAATAAAAAATAATTTTTTTGTGTATCTCATTAATATTAATATAATCAAAGAAATAATTCATAAAAACAGAAAACAGACGAAATTTAGATATATCGAATTGCTAAATATTAAAGATAAACTACTAATTTTCTGAATTTAATCCTGGATTTCAAATGTTGAGTCATATACACATTTGTTTAGAGTTTACGATTAATTAATTTAGAAATACAATACGTAGAGGTTGTTAAAAAAAAAAAAAAAAAAAAAAAAAAAAAATGTTGAAAAATGTAGCTATGAATGATCTATCTTTTATAATATTGCAAGACATAGTTAAGTAAAAACAACAACAAAAAGGTGTTTCATAATTAATTTGATAGAAAACATGGTAATAATAATTATATATTAAAAGGTACGAAATATAATTTTATGATTGAAAAACAGTTGAAAAGATGCAGATGCAAATTCATTATGAAAGGAAACTAACGTTAGGTTATTTATTATCTAATCGTGAATATTTTATTAGATAGTGGCATATTTATAACAAATAAATTGATAAATTATAACAGAATAGAGCGTAACTATTCTGTCGTAAGTTTAGTGAAAAATACTTTAGTATAGTAAAAAAGTTTGTTCTCGACCTAAATTTTCAAAAAACTTGTCAACCTTAATGAACGAGAATTCTAAATAAAACATTAAATTAATGATAATTTGATAAATTACATAGATTATATTTGTAGTTTGATTTTCGCTTCAAGCTTTTTCATTAAAATTTTTCATATCATAGAAATCCATGTTTCATTATTGACTAATTAAATAAACTTATTGAAAAAATTCTATTATTCAACGGGGTATCATTAAAATTACAAAAATTTTCTATTTAATAAGACTCGGTATATACTGGAAAGGTATAAAGGACAGAATATAGTCTCCCATTGATGAACTAAAGCAGAATAATTTTGAATTACAATGTAGAATCAAATTGGATATTGGCAATACTTATTTTATTTTGGAATTATAAAATTTCAATAAATTTAACTTCTATTCTTGTATTTCTATATTCGCTTTAGGGTGTCTGTTTATATCAGTAATTGAATTATTAGAAATAAATTTTTAAATACTATTTGATGAATTGATAATTTAGAAATTAAATGATTATTCATTCTATTATTTATTTCATAACTATGAAGAAAATTATATTTATTAAACCGAATATTGCTTATGAATTATTACGTTTCGCTGATTTCTTTTATGTGTAATAATTTGATTTTGACATTTAATTTAACGACTATAATTATCAGGTGTAATACCATAATGTTTACAATTCTCTAAATAGATGTGATGCTATGCAGATGTAGAGCTTGTATATAGTTATATATTAATTATATATTGAAAAATTAATATAAAAGAAATTGGTTTGATTATTTAATGAATATCTATGATACAATGGAGTTACATTTAATAATTTAAAAAAAAAAAAAAAATTGTATATTTTGTAGTTTCAAAGAGTTTTAAATCGTTTTACGCAAATTAAATGATTTTAATATATCAATATCATTGTTATCTGTTAAAGTAAAAGTAAAAATTATTCGATTATTTACATCGTTTATTAATTTGGCGCATTAAGCTTGCTGTTTTATAATATAAAAATGAAATTAATTAATAAATTGTTTGATATTTATTTTATTGTATTTTGTAATTTAATAAAAAATTTTCATAAATATGTATATGAAAACCAAGTTTATCAAATCTTAAAAACAGAAAGCCTATAATCGAACATCAATTATATAATTTCAAGATCTATGATATACCTTGGAAAAAACAATTTTGTTGAATTATTAGAAAGTGCTATTATCATGATATGATCGCAGATAATTTTAATTATCAAGTTGATTGAAAGATCAATGTTATAAGAGCATATTTACAAATTATTCCCACTGTTATTCAAAACATAATTTTACAATACTAGTTGTAATTTAGGAATATCACACAAATTCTTACTCAATTACAATTTACTGAAATTTTTATCTTGTATATGTATTAAATTGTTAAAATGATTCAGATTATTATTAATCGTCATTGACACTTGAGCCATTTTGATGATAATAATTCCCGTGAAAATGCCATATACAATGATTAATTAATAAAATTTGCTGTTAAGTATGTTTTTTTTTTTCTTTTGTTTTAATTTCACAAAATTTAAAAATCATTACAATAATAAATTTCGAGAAAATCTTCACCTATATATTGAAATTATTTAACCATAATTGAAGATTATTTGGAAATTTGAAATCCAATTTTGACGCTATATTTATCATACTTAAATAGAATAACATTTTTGTATCCATTAACTGATCTAAAAAGCTAAAATAAGCAATTCATTTTACTCATTAGTACGGTTTCCATAAATCGAAAGTTGTTTAGTCGCTCGACTATTCGTCTCGAAAATTTTGTTGTTTATTAAATATACAATATTACAAGGAAAATATAATAATATCTTACTCAATGACGCACATAAACTTTAAAATTACAAAGTTCTATTCCATTTTATTTTATTCCTTATATTTTATCTTTATTTATTACCTATTTTATTTTAGAAATTATTTACATTATGTTATTTATTGCTTTTTTTTTTTTATTTTTTACTTTTTCGTCTTATTATCTTGATATTATTTTTATCTCTTTGGCAATTGAGTTGTATGAATGGCATACTGTATATTTACCCTCGATTATTAATTTAATAATTTAAATGAAATTGTTTGAAACTTTGTCATAAGACTATTCTATCAATAATATGTATACATTTTAATAGAATAAATTTTTCAAACCATAATTAAAGAATTTATTATTATTCCAAACATTATTGTAGTATTTCAGCGTCGATTATGTTTCAAAATTGGCTAAAATTGCTTAATATTATAATTTAAAAATTTTTTTTAAATAAATAATATGATTGATAAGTAGGAATTCTTAAAGAATACCAAGTATGAAATGAGCTTTTATTGGAGAAGGACTGTGTGTGCGGGTGGATGGGTGGGTGGGTGGTTGTGTGTATGAGTGCGTGTGAAGTGGGATGGATGGAAGTGTGCAGTTGAGTTCTGAGGGTTAAGAATATTCGTTGACAGAAATTATTACCATTTTGCGTGGGTGACATTGGCGAACACAGAAGGGGTAAGTTCGTTGGGCGTGGCGTAGCTAAGGGATGTGGGCGGATCTTCATCCCTTAAGTTTGTGAAGCGCCACGCCATATATATAATTCTGTAAACAAGTACGTAATGGAAGTCTTGGGTTGCGAAAGATTTTAGGGAAAATTGATAATTATGTGTATGACCCAATTCGCTGTTTTTATTACTTAATTGACGATGTATGATTAATTAGTCGGATATATTTATGAATATTTAATATTTTTGTAGTGAATTTTGTAGTATTTTGAAGGTGCGAATTCTAAAAAGATAATAAAATTTATATTTGTAGTAATAGAGATATTTGTATAAAAGTATGCGAATACGTGTCGCTAATAACAAATGTTCTTCAGCAATTAATACACCAGTAAAAGTAAAAAATACGAAAAAAAAATTTGATATTGACACAAAATTTATAATAGCCAGTCTATCTAACTAACTTAAAAAAAATTAATATTTTTATATTCATAAAATGATAATGGTAATTTACAGCATTTAAACATCCCGTCAGTTTATTTGAAAGTCGATTTACGACAGTCGATTAAATTTCCATGTAATGATCGAGTATTTTTAATTCCAAATATCTCAGACTTTGGTAAAAGTACAATTCTCTGTTCTTTAAACCACAGTTCATTCTCTCTCTGTCTGTCTGTCTCTCTCTCTCTCTCTCTCTCTCTCTTTAAACCACAGTTCATTCTCTCTCTGTCTGTCTGTCTCTCTCTCTCTCTCTCTCTCTCTCTCTCTCTGTTTATCGATCTATCTCTCAATGAATAAATGCAACGATATTGAGAATGTAGTGTTAATTTCTTAATTAAATTATTTATTAATTAAATATAAGTTACTTGTAGTTTTTTATCTTATAGATCTAGGGATATTTTTTTATTGCTTTTCTTCTTCTCTCTCTCTCTCTCTCTCTCTCTCTCTCTCTCGCTCTCGGCTAATTGAGAGATCGCGTAAGAAATTTTGGCACCGGTGCTTAAATTTAAATCATATTTTAAAGTTCTTTTACAGAAATTAAATAATAAATAATTGTATTTATAATTAAACTATTTCTTATTATATAATCATTGAATTTGAATTGTCGCTTGCTTCCCGCTTTTTATTTCAGAGTGTGCGCAGTGTGCGTAGTGTCCGACCTGCTGCTATCAAAATGATAATTTTTTTTCAATTTTATCTTATTAATATTTTCCACTTTCGATGAAAATTTAACTAGAAATAGGAAAGAACAGGTTATTTAGCCGCCATTGCCAAAATATACATTTCTTTCGTTAACTTTATTAACGCCGTTTATTAATGTTTGGCGTTGCAGTGCTGGGTGGGGGAGAGACGAGGAGAGTCGCCGTTTGCTTTGGGTGAGCCAAAGAAAAATTATTAGAAACTGCAGGATTACGGGCTAAATCGCGTGAAGGCGATTATCAATACTTTCTCTCCTCTAATTGCCATCCTGATTTATGTTGTTATAACTATTTGCTTTGTCAACTGTTTTCTGGTGTAAGCTATTATTTAATATTTACACAAGAAGGGAGCATCGTCAGGACAAGAGTGTGGTAATGTTGTCTACCACTACCTTACATCAACGAATTTTTATATTAATCGACTCCAGGCGTATTTGAGTAAAATTAATAGTAATTGGTGATATCTGATCCACGACATAGACATCGTAAGCGGGACGCATGCGATGATTCCGTGGACGAGAATCGAGGACGACGTCCACTTGTTATGCGTCTGTCACGTTCGTGCAAACTACTGATAAAACTTGCAATTGTCATCGGTATCTTCGTCCTCGCGATTTACTGTCTCCATTCGCCGAATGTCTTCGCCGAGGTGTCATCGTTGTTTCTCGATGCTCAAAATATTAGTGGAAAATCAAATGCTACGACCACCTTAAGCAAGGATCTAGTTAGCTCGAAGCAGCAGTTTTTATCATCGAATAAATCCAATTCCATTGATAATGGAACGACAGCGCAGCTGTACAATGTTTGGTGTATTTTTACAAAGGTGACGAGCAATTCTCCAATGCGCAGAAAGTTTCGCATATTTGTACATTCGCTACTGAGTCATTCGTCCATTGGTATTCATTTCCATATTGTAACCGATGACGAAAGTCAAATTATTGCTGAAAAAGTCATTGATTATGTCTTTCTAATAAGTAGAAAGACCATGAAGGTAATTTAATTTAAATGTTTAATCAAATTTATATCTTTTATAAATATTGAACGTACTATCGTGTTTGCACATTTAGTCGATACATGTGACGAAAAATCAGCATCGCTTGATCGACTCTTTAACGAGAGCCTAGACAAAAATTAAATTCCTAGCTAGAGAATGACTTATTAAGTTAATTATATCTCATTGAAATTTCTGTTATACCCGATTTCAGCTCATTAGTCTATGATTCTACATTTTCAGGTGCAATATTATAATATCCATAAATCAGCAGCTGAAATAGAGGACATTGTATTAGTGATGTCGCCACACTTCAGTAGTAAACCAGGAACGTACTACTCGGATGCCTTATTTTTTCTCTCTCTTGGCTTATATAGAATAGCCTCTACAGATCAAGATTTAGCTGTGATAGTTGATGCCGATACAAAGTTTAAAATAGATATCAAGGAATTGTTCAAAGAGTTTGATAGCTTTGGAAAGGAAGCTTTATTCGGGCTTGGCCCAGAGTTAACTCCCGTATACAGACATGTATTATACATATATAGGAGTAAAAATCCTAAAACTAAGTTCGGAGAGCCGGGTTATCTTGGTGGATATCCAGGGTATAATAGTGGAGTGGTACTCCTCAATTTGAAAAGACTCAGGGAGTCTTTGGAATATGACCAGATAGTTAGCCAAGATAGCGTGGAGCATATGGTAGACAAGTATAATTTTAAGGTAATATTAATTTATAATTAAAATTCAACCGGTTCATTTGTCCTTTCTTATACGACTATTCTCATAGAATTACAATTTACGCGAAACTGAATAAATCATTTCATAAATCATTCAATCGTCATACAATAAATCATTTTCATCGGTATTATTATTTAATTGAAATAAAAGCAAGGGTATTATTGTATTTTTTGTTTTTCTAATATATTAGGGACATCTTGGAGATCAAGATTTTTATACATTATTGGGAATGGAAAGGCCAGAATTGATTCATACAATCGATTGCGGTTGGAATCGTCAATTGTGTACATGGTGGAGAGATCGGGGTTACGCTGATGTTTTTGCTAATTATTCGCATTGCCATTCGGAAACAAAGTTGTGGCATGGCAATTGCAATACACCAATCCCAGAGGATTGAGAAACAACTAGAATTAATTTAGATACTTTCTTAACCTTTTAAGGTTGGTCGGTATAAATGATTTTCTATACCTATCCAATTAAAAGCAAGTCGCATATGTTAGTTATAAAAAAAGAAAAAATTCAGAACATCCTTAATAATAGACTGGCGTAAGAGTGTCATTGAATAGAAAGGCATTTATATCTACGGTTTAGTATCGAATTTTTAAAAGATTGTGATAAATTTATTGTATCGAGTGTTTCGCTTATGAGAAGCAAGAAACTGCGTGTTTACATAAAATTCAAATTATAAAAACATAAGATTATATTTAACAAAGAATATTTTGATTTTTATCTTTGACAAAGATCTTATTTTAATTATTAATTAGTTATCAATGAATTATTTTACGTTTATGTACAAATTTTAAAGAACACGCGCGCGCACACGCACGCACGCTCCAATAAAATAATAATAGTTAAGGAAATGAATATTAAAACTTAAATTTTTATTAGCAAAAAAATTTTTATTATGAAAAGTTCTAATTTGTTAATCATGGTATCATGATATCATTAAGTAAAATGGGAGTTAGCTTATATTAAGGTTTATATTGTTATTACTTATAATGCTATAGCTTTTAGATATTGTCATTTTCAATTTTACATTTTATAGTATAAAATTGATGTTTTTAATCAGAAAGAAAAAAAAAAACAAAAACAATAGAAAGTCAATATGAAGTCGATACGTCCATAATTTGTCAGTAGTGCCAATACTATGAAGTTTTATCAATTAAACGATGCGTTATTCCTTTTTCCGATATATACATAATAATGATTATAATACTGCAAAACTTTTTATTTTCATAAGGGCATAGAAAAAAGAATATCCTTCACGATCTAAGTGAATGATTATCTTACGCAATACTTATTGAACGATATTAGAAAGAAATATTAGCAAATCACGAATGGGAGCTCGTAAATAAAATGTGTTGGGAATTTTCCAAGTTTTTCTTAGGATAAACTGTATATTTATGTGAAAACTGATTATTTCCGGTTTTTGAAAATGCTCGAATTGCTTAAAAAAAAAAAAAAAAAATTCCTTCGATACATTTCTCAATGTGTAGATAAAATTATGGATTAAATCATGCGAGATTGGAAAATAAATAACTTAAGCTTTGTCAATTGTTTGCGAGTTCTTATATTGAATTGTTAGTAATTGTTAGTTGGACATTTCTTTTATCTGTACCGATTATCATTAATTTTCGGTAATTGCAATAATAAACCATTGAATATTGTAATTATATTAATGTCGTTAAAAAGAAAGAAACAATCGATTTAACGTCGTTCTATGTATTATCTATAATATCCGGTATTAAAATTTAGAATTCTTTTTAAGTTTAAAAAATTAAATGAATTCTAAAATATCCTGTAGTAGTTTAAATAATTATTAAAAAATTCGATTAAATTCAAAATTTGATTGAGGTAATTCATGTAATCAAGTATATTACTCTTTCGTCTACATTCGTTTATAAAAAGCAATATTCGATTAAGTTCAAAGTATTCGAGTTATTATCAATTAATAGTTGGTGAGTATTAAAAAAAAAAAAATATATATATATATATAAATAAAAATAAATAAATAAGAAAAAGTAAGGGCTTGTATTTTAAATACATTAGTGGTAAACGTGCAAGAACATAATTTAATAATAATAAAAGCTATCGTCTAAATAATTTAGATAATTATAGAATTTTTCAATTAGATGTAATTGAACGGCTGTTTATCCGAACAATAACATGTTGTAAAAAAAAAAAAAAAAAAAAGAAAAACGAAAAAAAAAGAAAAAAAAAAGCTTGATTATTTTGTTGTATTTGGTCGTTGAACGATCGAAATCTCGTGTCCTGAGCATAAAATTTATGGGATAAATAGTCCCTCGGCGTAAATCTAAATCTAATCCTGGAAAAGCCTTATACTGGATTCACTTTTCTTCGATTTGTAAACGATGGTGTAATGAGCGTAACATTGGATTAATCCTATGGCAATACAGTTTTAGGTGGTGCAATTGAAACAGGGTCTAAGGTAATTGTTGCAGATGTAGAATTGGATAAAGCAGGATATAATTTTCTTTTTTATTTCAATAATCGAAAGTGTCCAACTGTTGGTTTAATAAAATGGAAAATTATAAAACGTATCCTAACTCTAGATATAATAAGACTTTAATGGATAAAACAATTGCGACTAATTGTCAAACTAATATGTCAAGTTTGCGCTTAATGTAAACATAAATGTTGTTTACATTTGCATAGTTTGTAAATTAGCGAAGTGTTAAATAGACTAAAATTATTTACACAAATGGATTTATATTATTCAACATAAAGGACGAAATGCAATCTACGTTTTGTTATTGTAATTTAAATATACTGAATTTGATTAAAATCACAAATTTTGTTGATTAAGGATTATAAAGCATCAGACTACCTATTAATATTCCAAATATAGAGTCCCGAGAGAGAAGTCTAATTTTTATTTATAAAAATCTAATATGTATCCTATACAAAATACTAAATACTCAGATTTTATGAGAGAGTATTGTAAATTAATATTTATTTGGCTTGGTGGGCCATTCGTGCCTTTCCTGCCTTTCCTGCAACAAATTTCAATTTCAAGGCTGCTAAAGCGGAAAATTTTCCTCCAAATGCTGGGAAACGAGGTTCCATATTATTGTAGAGACTGTGATTTTAAATGTAATATCTTCTCTGTATCTTCAATTAATGTTTATGTTAATGGAAATTATATTAGAGAAGGATGTTAATAGAGTTTTGTATGAATCATTGTCGTACGTTTATCAACATATTGTTTGTTTTTTTAAAAAATTTGTAAGAAATGTAACGTTGGTTGCCGCCGCTTCAGTTGGTAATACAACTTTTTCTTCTTCATAACATTTATTTACAAATCATTAAGTGCGTCAGCCCTCACACGCATACACACGCACGAAAGAGAAACGTGAAAGAAAAATCACTTTTTAATTTTCAACTAACTTTAATGAAATTATAAGTTATAATAATATAATAACGCATATATAAATAGCTTACAGTTTTGCCATATTTTCCAATAAATTGTATTACGAGGAGACAATAATTAAATTACAATATTGACAGTAATGTGCTATTTACAAAATAGCTAACTCGAATTTTTGAAAATTTCATTTTCAATGCCTTTTAAACATGGCCTTAAACTTAACGGAATTAACTTTACAAAACATTAATCTTAAAAATATCCTCTCCTGACTTGGCGCATCATACGCGGAAGATATAATAGCCATTCGTTGAAATAATTTGACAAACAATTTTCCAAAGTAAAAACAAAAACAAAATTTACTAATTAGAATGAGCGATAAATATTATTTCGAAAATTATGACAGTTGTATGAATGTCAATCGTTTAAAGTAAAGAAAAAACTGCTTTTCACCTTGAATTATACTCCAAATTGTACTTCTTCAATTTATCGATATTTTATATGCGAATAATGTAATTTCTAAGGTAGCTGACGATCTTGGCTTCTTTTTCCTTTCTTCTCTCTCTCTCTCTCTCTCTCTTCTTCTCTTTTCTCTTCTCTTTTTTCTTCTTTTTTTCGTCTTTTTTTCTTTTTTCACTTGATATTACATTAATATACGTTGATTATTAATTCGTTGTACAATGTATTAAAATAAGATGAGTGTTACCTTTGGTCCCGTTGATAGAATCTTACAGTTTAGAATCATTGATTAGAACAATTGTTAGTAGTACAACGTTATATTATATAAAAGTAAGTATTGTCGATAAAGCGACATGACTATTAATGTGAAAAATTCGAATAATTGTCGATATTTTGTGGTTTTTCATAACACTTTACAAAACGAAAGAAAAAAAGAGTTTTTTTTGGGGGGGGGGGCGTCATAATTGACTGATACGAGTTTCACTCGCAATAAGAAAATATATATACAGCTTTCGACAATTACCTGGGGGAGGAAAAAAAAGCAAAAGCAAAAATTCAAGTTAATTTCACATTTTTATATCTTGATCAAGGATAAATCTTATGTATAACTAGCAAACATATATATCGAGCACCAAAATGTTTCCTTTTATTTAAACATTTATAACGAAAAACATATCCTTCTCCCTTCCCTCCCTCCATCCCTCCCTTCCCGAGAAGCGAAAAACCATTAATACTAATATTTACATAAAGTAATATCAGACGTTTGAGAGCTGCGATTGGCGAAATATGTCGTATATTTTTACATTTTTTCAAAAAGTAACTTACGAAAAGAAGTGCTTAACGTTAATAAATAACAATACATAATAATAACAATAATAATAATAATAATAATAATAATAATAATAATAATAATAATAGTAGTAGTAGTAGCAGTAGTAGTAGTAGTAGTAGCAGTAGCAGCAGTAGTAATAATAATAATAATAATAATAGTAGTAGTAGTAGTAGTAATAATAATAATAATAATAATAATAATAATATAAAGAAGAAGAAGAAAGATTAATTATTTCATTAATTAAACACAGTTTCAAACGTCTTAATTCACGAACAATTTAAACGTACAATTTAAATTAACATGATTCTACATCTAACATTATGACTGACTGCCAACAAGCATTTTGTTTTCTAGACTTTCTTGCAACGTCTCGTTTTCACTTCAGGCTTTGCTCAACGTTCAACTAATGCTTTACCGCGGAAGAAATAGTTTCTTATCTTGTAGCTTGTCAACGCTTAATATCTTTCAGCAGCCTGCAATTTAAAAAGACCAAGCATTATTTTATTGAACACTCTCGATTGTCGCAATTGTTATAACAATGTTTTAATCGCGGCGTTCCTCTAAACAAGGAGAAGGGGTAGGAAAAACTATTTTTCCTTATCAAATTCACTTCTTATTGATTATACGCATTTCCTCGCACGGCTTAAGCGCCGTGTATTATGCAAGAAGCGAAGAGCAAATAAATAACGATAGGCTACGAAAGCGCGATCGAGCCATCTGACGAATTCAATGACCAACGGTTGGCAATAAATTATTTCCATTCTTATGTTACTAGTAACGTTGTCAATAAAGTCGCCGGCGCAAAAAAAAAAAAAAAAAAAAAAAAAAAAAAAAAAAAAAAAAAAAAAAAATAAAGAAGAAAAAAAAAGAGCGAAAAAAAATGCCGGATTGATGCGTTTGACGCGCGATACTAGACAAAGAGATTTGGAGGATCGGTAGTTGCGAGGCGCACGTTAAGTCGTGAGCCGGGATTTCCGGGAGCTCGAGGCACCTCAACAATCCGACAGGTAACGTCGTCGACTCACGCTCTTCAATTTCACCCGTCCGCCAAAGTTCCTGATCGACTCCAGCAGCTGATCCCTGGGATCCAACTGGACGGTCGGTGTTGGTTTCGGCTTGGGCCTCGCGCTCACGCTCTTGAGGGTCACGCCCGTGATTATCGGCATCGTCGGTGGCTTCGGCACTCCCTGGCCACCGCCGTTCATCTCCTTAACGAGCCTCGACTCCTGCTGTTGGCTCGTATCCGAGCCGCTGTTGGCTGGGGGCGGCGCGCCGTGGCCGTTGCTCGCGATGCCGACGACGGAGGTGTAGCGCTTGGTGGGAGCCGCGAGCCCGTTCGTCCGGGACTCGCCGTTAAGCTCCGACTTGGTCCTCTCCAGGTACTCCGAGTGACGCTGACGCGGCTTTTGCGCGCAAACCGGAGCCTTGGCTCGGGCTCGCACCTCCACTTGGCCGAAAGCCTTCGTCAGCTCGCGGAAGTTCACCTGCCGTACAAAAGATCCAAGGTTACCATTTAACTTTGCGCCCGACTTAAGTTTAAGTAAGCTTATGTTGTGCAATGCGCGAGTCCGTTTGTGACAGTAAGTTGGCAAATTTACGCTTTCTAGAACAATTTCGCAATGCTAATTGAATGTCAATCCTCAATCTTAAGAATAATACATTTTTACTATTTTTGCCAAGATAATTGATCCAATCCAATAATGATCAATAGTGTAATAACATCACTTGTTATTAAACAAAAATAATAATACAAATGAACAAAAAATCCAGTGTCGATCGAACTTGCCCCAGTATTTTCTCATATTCCCGTACCTGTTTTATGATTGATATTAACTCGATCTCTCCAGGTTTTTTTTCCCCCCTAGTATTGCCCGGTATTCCTTAATTCCCTAGTACTTGAATGTACACGAAAATACTACAGCTACGAAGAATATGTAATTTTATTATAAAAGACAGGGAAACGATACGATTCCAGATGAGAGATCCTTGTCAAAGAACAAAAAAAAAAAAAAAAAGAGAGAGAGAGAGAGAAATGGCAAAGCATTGTGGCCGAATCTTTGCGTATTTGTTGGATATTCGAATTCCCGTAATCGGGCTTGGCGATCTCTATACACTGTCATAGTTCTTGATTTTGTCATCTCAAATCAAAGTCACAGGAGCAAGAATAAACGGCCCTAGGTTATTGACTGCTTGAAAGATAAGGAAGCTAATAGAGATAAGCGGAGGTGAAACGAGCTCGTACTAACCGAACTCGTGTCGACGCGCGACTCGGCTACATTGTCGGCTTCCTTGGCGCACGCAGGCTCCTTCCTCAAACTAGCCTCAGCATTGAGGCTGACGACGGTTCTGGGTCCCGAAGCGCTACTGGAACCACTGCCTCCACTGCTTCCACTGCCTCCACCACCTCCAGCACCTCCTCCTCCTCCTCCACCACCGCTGCTGCCGCCGCCGCCACCACCACCACCTCCGAGCTTGTAGTCCGTGTCGTTTTTGATCTGCACGTTGACGCAGGCGCGCTCGGACCAGCTGCCGAGGCTCACCGATGGCGGCCCGCAGTACGTGTAACGCTTGCCGACCTCGACGTTGCGTCGATTATCCCGCAGCTGAGCTTCGGACCGCGTGGCTGACTCCCGAGGCTCTTGCCTGTGGAATTTTTCAGGTACGCGTTACGCGTGGATTTAGTCGTTGGATAGTTGGTCCAGCGATGACCTCCATCCATTGGCTTTATTGCTTTCGATGCCACCCCCCCCCCCCCCCGAAATTCACCACCTCATTCACATGTCTATTTGGTGTGGAAATTCACCACATCATTCACATGTCTATTTGGTGTGGATGGTTTCTTTATTTGTTTTTTTTTTTTTTAATTTTGTTTCCGTTAATCATTTCGCACCACAACATCGAATGAAGATAATTAATTGTCAAGCAAACTCTATCGACAATCGATATGTAAATAAAGTAAAAGTGGCCTCTTTAGCGAATCGATCGTCGTAATTAAGAACTTAAATTTTATATCTTCGATTTTATTTGAATATTCGTGTTTTAGTTCGAAAATAAGCTTGAGATACTTAATAGACATACTAGACATGATTAACGAACATCCATGTAATAAAAGTGGCAAATCTTACCATTTTTTTGTTGAAAAATTATCACTGGTATTTCTGTAGCCATTTTCTTCGGTCGCTTGAGCATTTTTCAATTGCGGTAAAATGCTCTTCAGTACCTAAAAGAAAGATTTATCCTTAGATTGAAATTTAAAAAAAAGAAACTAAAAGAAAAAAAATCAAGCTCATGGATATTTGTTTTTTTTTTCTTTTCTTTTAAATAATAAACAAAAAACGAAAAAGAAACAAAAAAAAAAACAAAAAAAAAATAGTCTGGACATGAACGTTCTTTGACTTTATTTGTAATATCGATAATTGCTCGTGGTTTGGTTGAATTTGTGCTCAAGAGCATTGTAATAAGCTGCTGGGCGATGATGGGGAACGATTGTTGCGAGTGACGATGGACGATCGGGCATAGAGAGTCACCAAGTCTTATCGCGGATAAAAGACTCGGTTATAAAAGTCCATTGATAAGTGCAAGGATTACGCTGGTCGAGATTAGGAATAAAGAAAGCGCGCATCGCAATGAAAAAGAGGCGCGTGAAAATGTTTTGGCTCATACAACAGCCCATCGATTGCCATTTTACTGGACAATTATCTACGGATATAAATAATCGTGCCTCGATCACACAACGACACTCGAACGATAAGATAATAAAGGTCTGGCAACCTACCTGTAAGGATTGAAGCTGCTTTTCCTTCGTGGGCTCCTCCTGCTTTCTCAAGATATTCTCCCTCCATTGAGAGAATTTCTCCTTATGCCTGGGTATCTCGTCGGTCGAGCTCACGTTCACATTAGCCAAACTCGTGAATTTCTTAGCTGATTTATTATTCTCGAGCTGCGGGCGCTCGGCCACTTTTATTTCATCCCTCGACTTTTCGATCTCGTTGGCTCTGTTAAAAAATTTCTCGCTGCTCGACAAAATAATATAGCTCTTGGATCGATGCACCGTCGGCTTCTCCCTTGGTATCTCGTTTCTCTCGGCTAAATCAGAAATTCACGACAAATTAGCTTGACAAGCTCATCCTCCATTCCCGGAGTATCCGTATTTTGATTTAATCGGTGAAATTCGCCTCGAGTCTCGGTAAGTAATGCCCCAGCCGATCGGCGTTGCCTCGTGAGGATAGATGTACAGAGAGAGAGAGAGAGAGAGAGAGAGAGAGAGAGACAGACAGAGAGAGAGAAAGACAACATTACTTACCAAACTTGGCTCGCTCATCGACTAGTGGCACGGACATCCTCTCCATGCTTTGTGCGGCCTTTAGTGTACCGTTCATGGCGAATTTCTCCTCGGCGGCGAAATCCGCGGCGGTGCTCCTGCCTCTCGTGAGCGTCGCGAACCCGTTCATCACCCGATTATGTTGTTGTTGTTGTTGTTGTTGTTGTTGTTGTTGTTGTTGCTGTCGTTGTTGTTTCTGCTGTTGCTGTTGTTGTTGTTGATGCTGTTGCTGCTGCTGCTGCTGCTGTTGCTGATCGGGCGGGTCGAAGATGTCGAGGCACTTTTGGCGCGAGTAGGTCGTTATGGTGAAATTGGCGAGGTTGTTCTCCACGGGCGCGATCTTGGGCGCGTAGGACTCGTCCCGTGGGACTGGCTCGACGATCGGCCGGTTGCTCTGGATCCTCGTCTCGAGCTCGGATATCACCTCGGCCTGCTTCTGCTCGGTCGACTCCAGAGAAGTTTGGCTGCTCGGGCTCGGTCGACTCGGCCTCGCCTGGCCAAAGTCCACGGCGTCGCGGCTCGTCGAGTCGATCGTCGGCGACTGCTGCCGCGCAATCGGATCCCCGGGCTTCTTCGCCTCCGCGCTATTGGCCACGTGGACCGTCTCCCTCGCCGTTGACTCCTTCTTCACCGGTTGCTCTCTCCCACCTAAGCGAACAATCCTCATCTTGTATCTCCAAAATTGACAGCGTTGTCGCGCAAACATAAACTGTCGCCCCGTAAAATTCCATTCGCGTCGTACGTGTTCGGTGCTTGCGTCTAGCGACGATCCGGACTGTCTCGGACCCAATCCCAACTCCGTTTTATCGTGGCTCATAGAGCAAATTTTTGGGAATCGCGGCCAAACGCCCGACAGGCAGTTTTTCATTAGCAGTCGTTTCGAGTTTCCGAAGATTACGATTGTTTCGAATTGATCGGCGTTGTTTTATAATAAGACTCGTCATCGCGGCCCTCCGTCCACTCGTCTCGTACGCGACAATCCGTCGAAGAGAGGATGAGAGAATGTATAAGCGCCGGGCCCGCATACTCACCGGGAGGGACCTCGACGGCCTTGGCGTCGTTGTCGTCGCGGAAGGCGCTCGGTGGCGCGGGTATCTGGTAATCCCAGTCGCCGATCGAGATGTCCTCGCCGCTCGCCGACACGTAGTCGCTCGTGTCCTGCCCGAGGTTCGCCCCGGCCTCGTCGCTCGACGTCACCAGCTGCTCGTCCTCCTCCGGTCCCTTGTCCTCCTCGTACGACCTCGACCTCGTACCTGCAAGATAACCCGAGCCAGCCGACGAGTGAGAGAGCGAACTAATTGAGCGGGAGCTCGCGGAGCCGCGCGGCGCTCCCAGGCACGACAACGCGTGGGCGTCATTACTGGACAGTCATTGGAACGGCCGAGGAAAGCTGGCGTTTCCGTCGAATACGCGGCTGAGGCTCGCGAGACTTTCACGCTCGAGCATCGAGGCTTCCCCGAGGCACCGTTCCTTCGTTCCTTCCTACCTTTGGATTTCCGACTCGCACGTGCCTTCCCCTCCTACGCATCGAGCCGCGCTGCTCGTCAATAATTCTTCATACCGTAATTGCTCTCACCACGTGATTATGCGATCTCGCCTCTAATCGTTACTCTTGAAATTCATTTTTTCGTCCAAATTGGAATCCAAGAGGTTTGGCTATACGGCACAGAGGGGGAGGGATTCGTTTCATTGCGATAGATTTCTGTCTATTATTGATGCTAAGTGTTCCATACAATGATTAAATAATAATTTTAAAGCATCGTCCTAAGCATAGTCCGTGCCTCCCCCCCCCCACCCCAATCTACCACTATCTCTACCTCTCGGAGTTTTAACAACTTGGCGAAATAAGTAGAAGATACTCGGTTCACGCGCCAATTGATTATTGGACAGACAAATCGTTCGTTAATGGCAGTGGCTCGTCCTAACGATATCATTAAGTCGTGGAGTGCATTAGCGATCGGCATGCCTCATCATCATATGCCCAAGCAATAGTCGACGAGCCGTGTATTTACATGGATTTTACAATCAATAAAACGGCCGGCCGCCAACCGATCGTCAAGCGGCCCTTGGATGGATTTTTACGCATTTCGCTTATGACGTTTCGCTGGTTGAGCGAGAATTTCAAAAGCCCCATTAATATTTCAACATTACGAAATCCGGCCTCGCTCCGTCGGCTAGGATCTTATAATCCCAGCCATATACGTCGTAGGACAGGAGCGACGGACGCGCGTCTGAGTCACTGTCAGCCAGAGAGGAGCCGGTACGATGAAGTCGAGTCGTCGATCGTATCTCACCTGCGGCGGCCACTTCCGTGACGATGCTCCTCGCCTCCTCGCGTGCCTCCTTCTCCGTACTGGCAACTACCGGATCGAGGAGTGGGACCGTCGTCGGTGGAGGTGTCGAGGTTACCAGCGAGTGCGACAGCGTGTCCGAGACCTTCTGCAGGAGAATGTCCGTCTCCGTTGGCGAGGATTTACCTGCGATCGTAGGACATCGTTTAGTAAAGCCAAAAGAGCCTTGGATTCGAGAGGGTGGTTGGTTGGTGATGGTGGTGGCTGTGGTAGTGTAGGGAGATGGAATTGGGTAGGGTGGGGAGGAGGGACACGCCCTCGACGCTGTCACTCGACCGCCAGTAAGGACGAGCGGCGTCCTCGAGCGACCGGCCTATCAATTGCAAAAATTAATTGCCCATTGGAGTGCTTTTCGTCACGACAGTTGTGTTCAACGGCATTGGAGCAATTCCGAATGAGTGCTCAAGGACATTTGCGATTCGATTTCGAAAAGTGGCTTTGTGTAGCGGAGGGCATAAATATATTTGTCGGTTGACTCTCAGCTCGTCGGAATTCATTATTCTAATGATAAGGATTTGAAAGTAATTTTGGCTCCGTTGTTTGGTGCAATTAATTCTTGCTGTGCGAATAAGGCCGGGTAAGAGTTAACTGTCATAAAGGCACGCATGTATGAAAATATTATCATTCGTATAAGTGTTTTCCTTCTCATGGATCACAGTCAAATGATTGGAGTAGCAAGTAAATACTACTCTTTGCCATTTGTATTGGAGGCGTTCATAGTGAAATATCGTTTTTGACTTTCAAGTTGTGTCAATTAGGGTCGACTCGACGTAAGAGCCAAAATCCATTGTTTCTCCGAAAACAATTGTACGGACAGTAACATTTAAGAGTAATCGTTCGTTATTCAGTTGTTTATAATTTCAGAGAATTTGTGAAGTAAGATGTAATTTTGCGATATCCGTGGCCATTTATTGCACTTGTGACACATCACACATTTTTTATTTTAAAGTCAAATTAGATAGAATTTATGGCATCCCTCAAATTATACAACAAAACATTGATATATGTATATAAAAACAAACAAACAAACAAAAAATAAACAAAAAAAAAAAAAGGAAGTTTAGCGAACATTTTTAGTGAAATGGCTTTTCTGTTGACTCAAATCGAATTTTGATAAAAGTTTATAAAAACATCGTTTATTTATATCGACAATATTAGGAGAAATTCGTTAGTATTGGAATATTGATCCTCTTACAGTCTACAATATATATTGGCGAATATCTTCTTAATAATATAATATTGAGAGAGAAACAACGATTAATGTACTTATTGGGTAAGAAAAGTCATAAAAATACAAATGGTTAATGATTGATACAATTTAAATAATTCAACATTTTTCTCATCTGACAAAACGATGCCTCCTACCATCAATCATACGACTAATTAAATTTATTAAGTTATAAGTTGAAAAAGAAAAAATAATGAGAAAAAAAAAATAAAACCATCACCAATAGTTAGTAAAGTGCAAAAGATATTATTGAAAGAGGTGCGGATACTTATCAATTTACAAATAGAAGTCCAATACCAGCGATTTTTCCTCTTCAACTTTACCATTCAACTATTCAAACGTGCAAATTAGAATAAACAGCGATTTTTATATGAAAAGTCTGTTTTACTTAAATTAACAATTAATAAAATAATAAAGTGCAAAGACATACAATTTGTGCTCGTTTCATGACGTTCTTTAAACATTACCATTATTATTATTATTGTTGTTGTTGTTATTGTTATTGTTATTATTATTGTTATTGTTATTAATTACACTAAATATCTACACTGTGCAGTAATAAAAGTTAACTCAGGGGTTGACTGATTAGGTGTGAATAGAATTTGTGCTGCACCGAGAACAACTTGCCCATTCTAAATTAATTCTCCGATATTATTTCGACCAAAACAGTGCCAATTCCAAGATTATCGTTTGCTTGATTCGCTCGACTTTTAAAAACTTTGATTTTTGTTACGAGCAATATTGTGCGTCGCGAGCTGATGCATAAATATCGAAGACAAAGAGCGTAATTTTAATCGATCGTACGCGCTCTTCCCGTCATTTCCATAAAATTTGTTTATCGGGTAGTTGACTTTATCGATCGAGTCAATTGCTCAAAACGTTAAGTACACTGTGGTCTTATTTTTCCCGTTCTGCCTCTCTCTCTCTCTCTCTCTCTCTCTCTCTCTCTCTATCTATCTATCTATCTTCAAGCCTTGAACTCGGTATTATATCACTTTAGCTAAGGGACAACGAGGAAGATATTGATATTATCGCTCAACAGCGAGATCAATGTGGCTTTGTAGCCTTGGACGCTCCTTCGTCTTCGCAAGTCGGAGGACTTTCAATCGTTAAGGCGACAGAATCTCGTAAAGGGCCGGCGATCAATTCGAAAAATGTCGTCGTGTCCGCATCACGGCGAAACCTCTCGCGAGAATATGAAATCGATCGGTAAGCAGTTGGCAGGAAGTTGGACCGAAAGTTGGCGCCGAGGTACGAGAGAAGACGACATAGTAATAATCATCGGTGGGCAAAGTAGAGCGAGTCGACAAACGTTCTTTGTTCGACGGCGTCCCGGATTATTATTCTCGGCGCAGCAGTGGCCGAAGCTGGGCCGTGGGTGAGCACCTCGGGCACCTGGTACCGCGGTCGAAGCCTCCTCGATCCTCCTCGGATTCTGGGCGTCGAGCGTGAAAGCCTCGCCGCCATTGGTCGTTAGGTGGCGTGTGCGCATCTCCACTCGTCCCAACTCCAAGTGCATCCTGTCCGACTGACTGCGCAATATCTTCCCGCGTTTTTTTATCGCCGTCTCCGCGGCTCCGTCCAGGTCATTCGTGCCGTTGCTGGCCAACTCGGGCTGCTCGGGGCATTGAGGTATCGTCGATAACACCGGGCAGGACGGCCCTGCGTCTCTCCCGTCTTCGTCACCTGGCCCGCTAAGCTCCAGATCGGCCAGCCTCGAGTTCACGCTCGAGCGCCCCGTGGCAACGGACACTTTGATCCTTGTCGTCCTCGCATTGTCATCGAGGCCGTAGCCGCCGCCAGCCCCGTGTCCAACGAGCTCCATCCCCACGTCGGAGTCCGCGACTCTGGCCGTATCGGCGTGGCCGATCGCGAGCTCCGAGCCCGTCCTCGAGCCTACGCTCGAGTCTTCGTCCGCGCGAGGTGACCACTCCGACTCCCCCCTCGGATGCAAGCTCGCGACCCTGGCGGCGGTGGCGGCTCGAGGCGACTCCTGGAGTCGACCCTCGGCCGCCTCGATGATCGAGTCGATGGCCATGGCGATCTCCTCGCGCTCGTCCTCCGTCAAGCTCGGGAGGCCGAAGGCCGCAGCCTCGGTGACCGAGGAGCAGCCGGGACTATTACAACTACTGCAGGAGCCGACAGTCGTGGTGGTAGCGACGGTGGTGGTGGTGGCGATGGAATTGGCGGCAGCGGAAGCTCTTAACGCGTCTGGCACTTCTACAATGCACGACGGGGATGATGGGGCGGCGCTTTTCAGGATTTTGCGCGGCTTTGGAATGGGCGGCGCAAGCTCTGCCGGGCGTTACGTCCATCGGATTTACAAAACAAAAGGCACAGAAAGCTACTGACCCATAACCAGTGCAGCTTGGAGTGATAGGCCGTCGTGGTCAGACATGAGCATTGTTAACAATATCGTAGCAATTGTCGCGCTAATTCTCCTGATTAAATAATCAGCGACACCATTTCACGTACTTTCTTTGGCCTAGCACGATCGGACGTTAGCCAGTTCGACGGATGACGAGTTTGAGGTGGAGAGGCTGAGCGTTTTTAATGGTATGAAAAGGATCGAGAATACGATGGAGTCACGGCTTTGCGTGATTATTGATATTGCAGAGTGATCGAGGGAGACTGCTCGTTCGCCGACAGGTTGTCAAGCTAATTGAACATTAGGCGAGCCTCTTGTGCCATTGTTCCCCCTGATTTTGTGCGCCACTTTCGTGTCCTCCTGACAATATTGAAGCGCTAATGTGGATGGCGCGCGGTGACTTACGAATTGCGAGGCTACTTTGCATTTTACCGGTAATATGCGATTTCCAAAGGAAATAAAAGAAAAGGGAGGGAAGGGAGAAAGTAGGCGGGGGGGGGGGGAGAAAAAACGAAAACGAGGCCTTCTTATTTTACACGGCAATTTAAATAACTGGCAATGTGCATCGGAGTTTGTGAGTGGTCGAGACGCATTTGGAAAGTCAGTTTAAAGATAAATTAATTTGATGCGATGTTAATGAATAATTGGGAGGGGATTGAAGCTTTAACGTTCATATGATTTTGTTATAAAGGCAATTAAACGATGCTTTGTAAGCCGGTGATTTTTGTAATAAACAAATTGGTCACTTTTGATGAACGACGCTTGATTATTTTCTTAATAATGCTCATATCTGACCGAAACTGTTTGAAAGACTAAAGAGTAAACAGTTCATTCAGGTAGTACGATCTATGCAATTACTTGGCTCCACTATACGTAGAGAGAGAAATGTAGAATCGAACGACGCCGTATCAGCTGTAAGTAATAATTAAGCAAGCTAGGAGGAAGTTTCAGAAACATGTTTAATAGAAATATTCTTCAAACACCGTTAATTATAGCAATAGCAATCTTATTATATACAACAATGATTATACAACGTGATTGATATTTGCGTTGGAAAGCAGATAAAAAAAAAAAAAAACCAAGCATTCCAATATATATATATATATATATATATATATATATTATGAGTACATTTTTCGTTGTAAAAATAAAATATAAAAACGATAAAAAAGAGATTAATAATAAGAAGAATAAAAACAAAATAATTAAACAATGTTACAGTCTTCTTTCTTGTAAAATGAGATGCCAGACACAATTGAAATGCCGAAATGAAATTTTCTAAGCGCATGATTGGGCATAAAATTGTCTATGACGATAAATATTATTATAACCAATCGATCCTTTATTCAAATTATCACATTATCCTACCAATATTTTGCATATTCTGTTGGCGTTATAAAGCGCGATAAAGAAAATGTCTTTTTTCTTCAGCTTGTCAGATAATGCGCGCGCGCGTGTTATTGTGGAATGAAAAAATTGTAATCGTAAAAGAAAATACGCGCATATGCATTGTATTGTTGCTTCCCCCTCCACATTACACTCGGCACAAGGAAGCAATAAATGGCAATTATATTAACGAAGCCATGAAATAATAATAAGCTTGGGATCGCGAATTTTTTTTACCCAACAGTCACATCGAATGTTTCCGGTTCCTCGAAATATTTATACCGAAAAGAAATTGTGATTTCGCGAGAAGTTAAATAGTCCACACACCGTGTGCAATGCTCCAAAGTATCGAAAATATCGAATCAATTGCCAACTATTATTTACTTCCAGTTTAAAACGGTGGATTAAAACATGGTATGGGACGCGACACCATTGAATCCGACAATCCCATAAAAAAAACTGATTTTATCCCCTCTTAACTGGTATCTCGGATACCGATAAACCATAACTCGATCATTATCATAATTCGTGTCTTATATCGTGCCCCGGGGAAAAATGGAGCGAGCCACGTTATAAGGCGCTAAAGCGGGAAATAAGAAAAAATGAGAGAGAGAGAGAGAGAGAGAGAGAGGAAACAAAAAAGAAAAGCAAATGACGGATCAAACGAACTCCCCGGTCCTGCTTTCCAATATGGTATTGAGTCGCTCCAAGAAGCGAGTCCAATTCTCATTGGACTCCTCGCGGCTGACGAGACCCGGTGGCGGGGGCTCGAGGATGCTGAGCCTCGAGTCGCGGTTCGTCCTGGGTTCGGTACGCTCGACGATGGGCAGCGAGGGTAAACCATCGATGTCCCCGGGTATGGACACGTCCATGGGGGCGAGCTGCACGTCCTCGGGTTTCGTCGATATCGCGAATATGGCGAGGCTGCTGAGGGCCGGGGGCACGACCTCGTCCGCGGGGTCCGCGTGACAGCCGACGAGCCTCAGTTTGCCGAGCCTCGGCCTTCCGTCTCCGGACCCCGGCACCATCTCCCGGCCTCGGGGACAACAGTCGAAGCTCCCGTGTCGACGGAGCGCTGCGACGCTCGGCACCTTCACCACGATCTTCTTGCTCTGGCGCAGACTGCCGGACCTTGGCACGAGGCCGCGTTGGCGCACGGAGCCGGGGAGCGGCCTTGCTGGGGGGGAGATGCCCGGGTCTAGCGTGACTAGCTTACCTTTCTTGGCTACTCTAGCGGGATCTAGGGGGGGCTGCTCCTCGTCGTGCTTCGGCTCATCGTTGAGGTGGCAGCCGAGGTCCGAGCTGGCCTTGCTGCTGCCCGTCGCCGCGGGCCCTACGTCGATGTCCGAGGACGGCTTCGAGAGGTCCATGTCCGAGGTAAGCGACTCGTCCGAGTCGACGATGCGCTCGAGGCCCTGAGCGGAGATGGCCGAGGGCAGGGGACGTGCGATCGGTGGCGGTGGCGCCGCGCGTTTCTTACGCTGACCTAAGGAACGAAGGTGACGCGGAGCGCCAGGGTTAGCCCGGCTGGAGAAACTGGTCCATCATCATCGTCGTCGTCGTCGTCGTCGTCGTCGTCGTCGTTGTCGTCGTCGTCGTCATCGTCATCATCATCGTCATCGTCGTCGTCATCGTCATCATCATCGTCGTCATCAGACCCCACCCCCACCCCACCCCCTCACCCCATCAACCACCCAACATCGCTCGATCCCAATTTTTTTTCTTTTTCGGACAGTTGAGTTATAGTTAGATCCTATGTCATCATCGGGACGTATCGTTGACGCATCATTGCGTATATTTGTAAAAGTATGGCATGATGAAATGTGGTCAACACGGAAACACGAATCTTCGGAAATTTTAACACTACGGGTATTCACGCTTCTAGCAACAAACTGATTGAGGCGTCGATGCTTGGGACGTTTAGCGCGTTACGTGTCACAGAATTATGTCTGCGCGCTAATTGTCAAGCTATTTATTAAAAATTTATTTCATAACAACTTCTAAGATCACAAAAAGAATGTATATTACGGATTGGACGTATTATGATTAGTGATGGATTTGGAGATAGAAGCGGCCGTGTTTTGCATAACTTACTTGAGTCAGATTCTGCAGAGTAGGCGCGGGAATAAAATAAATTATCATTAGAAAATAGAATATCGTTACATGTGGATGAAACACAGATTTGATTTTATCGGCTAAATGATTGAAAAAATAATTAGCCTTGTAAGAATTTCTCATTCAAGCTCTCGTCGTTATATACATATATATATATATATATATATATGTGTGTGTGTGTGTGTGTGTGTGAGTGCGCGCGCGCGTGTGTGTGTATGTATATATATTTGTTGTGTGATCCGATGATTAAATATTTTGCGAATAATGTTCGCTGGTGTTTGTAACATTAAAAAGCTGTCGTACTGCGTGTGCAACATTATAAGCGAGTATCGGTAGTTCAAAATAATCTCACTGACCGATTGACGATTGACAAGTCCCATAATATCCGTGTTTATAAATATATTGGATAGGCAGTTGTGCGATCCTTCAGCACACAATGTAAAGAACAATGACGAGGTCGCGTAGTTGAATCGCGTCGCGTAATAAATCGAACGTTGCGTTGTGTGCGTTACATATGCGTTTACCTATATAATTCACGACCTCATGCGAACCGACGAAAACTTGTCCAAGATATTAGCACATGTCATTACTTTCACCGTCCAATACACCACCGACGAAATAAAGTTTCTCCGGAGTCAGGGAGACAGACGGACATACAGACAGAGAAACGATGGATTGGCGAGGTCAGAGAGAGAGAGAGAGAGAGAGAGAGAGAGAGATGGCATTGGAGATGAAAAGTCCATCAATTTCAAATATCCGATTGCCCGAGACTTTAAAATATAATATGCCGCAATCTTCGAGCCAGCCACGTAATAATCATAATAATAATAATACACCGAGTGGTAAGGAGGTTACGACCCTCTCTCCCTCTCCTATTTGCGCATAATCGATCCTTACTGTCCCCCTCCGTACATGCTCTCCCCGATCTACTGAGAGCTTTCGAACTCGGAATAAAAAGAATAAAAATGTGCCACGAACCGGTGGAGCTGAGGGAGGTGTTGCTGATACCCCGGCTAAGGGTGCCCCCGTGACTCGAGGCGATGGCCAGGTTACCGAGGCTCTTGCTCGCCTGGGATGTGTGGGCGAGCTTTCTCGGTGACTCGAGAATACCCTGCATACGGCCCCTCCGTGGCAGCGTCTCCGGCATCCTCGCCGAGTCCGGATTGTCACTGAGAACCGAGGCCTCGTGGTAACCGGAACTGTCGCTGCTGTTGCGGCTGTGGCTTATCACGATCTTGTCCTTGTCGCTCGGCATCCCCGACACCGTCATCGTCTCCTGGAATGTGCCGTGCTCACGTATTATCCAACTTTTTCAAACGCTAATCGAGATTCACCGCTTACCGTTAAGCGACGCTTTTATCATGCACCGTGAATTGCCGATACTCGACTTACTCGCCTCACAAAAACATTCGACCTCCGAGGCGAAAATAGAACTATCAAGTTATGTCATTTTTTAAATTTTATATATATATATATATATATATATATATATATATATAGAAACATAGAAACATACTGTCGATAATTTGATAATATGATAATATGATATTTATCCGAATTTATGGAGTTTTGAAATGTCAGTCGTAGGGCTATTGTATGTATCAAGAGTTGGAGAATGAAAAACTCATGTCATAAATGTTATTGCGGTAATATTTTTCGTTCTAAGAGTCACTAAGGTTTACCAAAATCCAGGAAGATTTAATTATCTAATTGCTACGAATTACTTGCGGCAAACCGGATGTGATAAATGCAGTCAGCTTGATTTGTATTCACGGGTAATAACGATAATACGATGCATTATAATATGAAATCTCTGTTAAAATTCATTTTACAATTAATTGGCGTAACGCTTAATGGATAAGAATATATATATATATATATATATATATATATATATATATATATATTATGCCACACCAAGAGCATACAATAATACGATAGTACATTAAAAGCCCGAGCTTTGTGCTTTGAAATTCCGATTAAAAGATAATCGAATACATCGCGTCTGCTATTCTATTATAATTCCAATGTGTCCGTGCCGAGTCGAATGGGAGCTTTGATTATTGAAAAATTGAAAAATCGCTTCCCTCTCTAACCAACTGACCTGCTGTTGTTGTTGCTGTTGCAGTTGCTGCTGTTGCTGTTTCTGTTGTTGTTGTTGTTGTTGTTGTTGTTGTTGTTGTTGTTGTTGTTGTTGTTGTTGGGTGGGCGGTTTCGGTGCGGGTCTACGTTTCCTCTGGGGCCTCGCGGGCGCCGGTGGTGGCTGTTGGTGCGTCGTCATCGTCGTCGACGTCGTCATCGTCGTCGTCGTCGTCGTCATCGTCGTCGTCTTCGTCGTCTGATGATGAACGGGGCTCGAGCTGCGGGCGGTCTCGTCGCTGTGCGCGGGCGAGACGCTGCGGTTGCCAAGGCTATCGGTGCTCACCGAGCTCTCCTTCGACTTCTTGAAGATGAAGCCGAAGACGGATTGGCGGGCCTGATGACGCCTGCACTCCTCCTGCTTCTGCAGGGCCATTATGTCCTGGCTGCTGAGGGCCGAGCCCATGTGGCCGCGGGTCTGCTGTCGCGGACACAGCGTCACCTCCTGCAGATGATAGTCCTGGAGGCTGAGCGTCGGGTTCAGCGTCTCGGCCAGGTTCGCTGTCGCGTATACACAGTCGTCAATTTAATTATCTCGATCGAACGATCGATATGGTTGACTGGGGGAGGGGTGGCGTGGGGTGGGGTTGGGGTTGGGGTTGGGGTTGGGGTTGGGGTTGGGGTTGGGGGGGGGGGGCTGACTTTTGAATTGACTCCGATCGATAAGGTCGAAGGGACACCGAGTGATTTTTCCCTATCGAACGAGGAGTTTGGAGTAAAAGTAATGGATTTGCTTATTCCGCGAGCGCCAATGTCGGAGGGTGGAAGGAGGTCGTAAGGCGCTAAATCGATGAAATATTCAATAATTAAGATTGAGCGCGTCGATTTTGATACGAAACTTTCTACGCAATTCAGCATTTTCTCCTATACGTGCATTGATTGGATATTAAGTAGCCTCTCGGCTTCATAATACCTAGCCTATTATTCCAACTGAAGATTTCGAATTTTGATTTAACCTTTTTTACGGCTTAGCGTCGATTTAATACGTCGGAATATTTTCCAATTACTGCCACGCCGGCGCTTTCTAACCGCTTACAGTGTTACCTTAGTACAATAACGAGCGATCGGCCGTTTAGAAAGGCTACTCTTCGTTATTAGAGTGGACAAGAACCTTAAGTGGCCAGACGCGAGTGAAAATTGACGCTAATAAAGGCAATGGGCGTAGGTCGCGCGAGCTTTTATTCATTCAACGAGACCACGCGATCAAGTAGATCAAGCAGAAATAGAAAATCACCCTCGACATCGCGTACACGGCGCACATTAGCGTTACGTCAAAGGGTTCTCTCGGCCAGTGCGGTTGCACGCGGTACCGTAAATTCTCGCTACCAACAGCTAACGAATGAGGAAAAAGGACGAGAAAAGGATGATCCGTCTGGGGGGCGGCTGCATCTAGCTATATTGACGAAAAACCTCTCTCGCACGCCTTACTGCCGTACGTGGGAATGCCGCACGCACGCTCTCTCTCTCTCTCTCTCTCTCTCTCTCTCTCTCATTGGTATCGGCTCATTCGCTCACTCACTCACTCACTCACTCACTCACTCACTCACTCATTTATCCCGGCCCCGAGAAAATCGGATCTTGTTCCGCATCGCGGGGCTTCGGAAGCCTCGCCGCTCCTCGTGCGCGGCCGAGCGTGCGATCGGCCAACGAAGCCCGCTTTTATTTATTTCTCGTCTCGGGACCGTCGCTTCTTCGACTTCCACTGCCAATCATCGGGTCGACGCATAATCGACCCGCCGTTGACTTTTAATGCCACTAGTGACGCTCCACGCTATCCCAATTTCGTCGCGGGAAAATTACCGATGGATTTAGCTCAACGTTGCTTATCGCGATGTGGAGTGAGACCGATGACAATCACTGCCGCGAGCATCCTTCAAGCGGCATTTTCTTTGCAGGAGGTAGTGTCACGTTCGCTCAGACTGCTATTTAGTTGGACTCTGGATGGAGGGGATTAAACGAGTTTTTTTGCCGTTTAAGCGAGTCGCCGAAACGAATTTAATGTGCGAATGTCAGACGAGACGGACTATGCTGGCGCTCGTCTAATCGATCGATAAACGCTGCGATTTCAATAACCCATCGTTTTGGCTTCTCAAATGTCACGTTTATTTTCTTTTATTCCGTAGATTTTAATAACAATTCTCGGCTATGACTGATAAATAACGATTAACAAAGCGCTGGTCAAATAGGCGAGTACGGGAGGCTGAAATGCAGGTGATTTATTTAATTAAATGACCGACAATGGGCATGGATAATTAGAATGGATAATGAAGTTTAAAGTCCGTTTAAATGCCCTTTCCTTTCCAATCCTGACGCAACGATAATCTCGACCTAGCGAGGCACGTAAACGTCTAATTATCTTCGAGGAGCATTAATTCGTACGGACTTTAATCTAGTTCGCAAGCTCCAACGTATCGCAAATCCCGGTGCGGAAATTTTTGTTTAGAAAGTAAAAAAGAGCGCGTTAAAAGATATCCAAATCTCGGAATAAATCACAGGCGTCGAGTTGGATACGATTTACGGGCGAGTCGAGCTGTTTTCCATCTTATCGCCCGTCCATTTCCGTCAACTCCGCGAAACAAACGCGTTCTCGGCCAACTCCAAGGGGCCCGATATTTTTTTCCACCTGACAGGAAGTAGAACGTTCAAGATGCTATCGTCCAACACTACGAATTGGCCAAAGCTTGTTTGCGTAGTTCGGATGCAAATAGCAAATTCGAATGAATTAAGCGCTGAAGTTTTGGCAATGGGATGGATTTGGGAGACTTCAGCGCCAGGCGAAATGGTTAATGTCGCAACGACTAGCCCGACATGCGAGGGATGGCTAAGCCTGGATATTATTTGCTACGAGAAATAGCGAAGACTACTATCTCTGACTATGTGCAAGTCAGAGAGAGAGAGAGAGAGAGAGAGAGACGCTCAGATTGTGGAGTAGCCACTCTTGTGAAACACTTATAGGAATACGAAATATTATGATGTGAATAATGAAATATTAATAATTGCTTTTGGGGAGACGATGAAGTAGATAATAAAGAGTATTGTCGGAGTAAAATTGATAAAAATTTCAAGCAACGCTTAAGTTCGAATTTTGATTATTGTAGGTGTACAAATTATAATTGAAAAGTAAGAAATAGACTTTTCGTCTAAGAAAAACAATGACTCGTCGTTGTAAGTCTTAAAAATCTTGTGAATCTCTCTCTCTCTAACACTCTCTCTCTCTCTCTCTCTCTCTCTCTCTCTCTCTCTTTCTCTCTTTCTATCTCTGTTTATCTCAAAACGTTCGAATCACTTTCGCCTTGCGTGGTGATGGTGTGACGTAAAAAACGTGCTCCCTGTATGATAAATAAATACGCCAACTCAGGCGTAAATCAATTAGCCCTTAATTATCACATTTCTCCGATGCTGAAATTTCTCCCACCTGCGCTCCATGGGGATTCTTAATTACTGTTTGCCACACCCCCGCCGGCATCTTGCCGACGTCATGCGCTCTTGACCGCACACGCACGCATGCATACGCAAACGGGTTTACCGATACTCGCGAATTGTCATCGATAGATGATATATCGGGTCGAGTCAATTAGACTTTTCTGTCACATAAATCCTAATTTCGTCTTTATCAACTGACCTATGCTCAATCTATGCCCGTCCCGCCCCTGTCAATAACTGTCCCAAACGAAGCGAATAAGCAGCTTCGAATTTTCAATCGAAAGTTCATGTGAAAATGTGAGAATTGCCCAAGTCGACGAATAGATAGCGATACTTTGTAATCTAAATTTACCCCAAGTGTTGACATTGTTGTCGCAAAGGTTTCCTTTGGTGACGTTTTCATCGGGCTAATGCCGCGATTGTCATCAGATATTTGCCCACAAATGGAAAAGCCACGCGGTATCAAATGACAAATAATGTATAAACAAGTATATCGAAGTTCTTATATAAGATTAAAAAAGTAGAACGGTCCTTATCATGACACCATACATCTTTGAGAAATACAAGAATTTGTCGCGCTGAGTGTGACAAAAGTCTCATCCGATGTGGCAACGATGATGATGAATAGGCGCTGGCGCACTTTCAATTTTGATGGGAAACCGCATGTACGAGCACGTTAATCGCTTACATCAATCGAATGTTGAATCAGCCATTTAATTGTTTTGCGCTCGTTGCCTTGAAATGCGCGCGCGCATTAAATATGCGACATCGGCTTGTTTAGTTCGACCGAAAAAGCTCTATAAAAGGTGATGCGCCCGATCGAATGACAATTTGCAATCCGTCCTTGTATAAGGCACGCATTCGCGAATTTCGCCCGTCCGCCGGCGTTAATGCGCTCGCTTTCCGTGAAAATGCGCCGCTCGCGATTCCACGAACGACCGGATTTTGCAAACCTCGGTTAAAAAGTTAAAGTAGGCTCGACTGGTTGTTGAAATTCGGTCCCTCGAAAGTGGTGGTGGTGAGGTGGTGGCGGTGGTCGGGTCGGGGAGGGGTGAGCGACTGAGTTAATTTAGCGCAACGCTAAATTATTTTCCCAATTCGGGAATATCGGCGTATCTAGGTAACCGCGCGCGATGCCGGTGATCGGATTACCGATTCGCATGGGATCTCCTCCGGCTTAGTGGATTTTTCTATCGCTGGACACTCGCTTGACACTCGCTTGACACTCGGCTTGATCACCTTGACAATTTTCGGACTCGATCAGACGACGAGCCCGATCGCTTTAAACCCTGGAATTTGTTTATTTCAAGTGGTTGGGTTTATTGCATTCGTGCGTCTATTACGTGCAATTTGCGCAAATCAGTTTAACGTGCTCGTAGATCAGGTAATTGGCAATTGGAATTGAAAATTTTTTTCTCTTATCTTTTTTTCTCACCACTCTCTTGGAATACAAGATTTATTTCCACACTAATTCTTTATGTTTTGAGTTTATTGATAAGCTTTATTTTACTATTATTATATTTTATTAAAATTGTATTGAAATTGAAAAAGCGTCCGTTATTTACATTATTGCGATTGCCGACCGTGAAAGTCTTTCATCTTACGTATTTTTGAATAAGTTCATTATTATGGCTGAGCATAATGAAATATCTGTTTAATGTTCCCTTTTTGGGAAAAAAAAATTTTTCATTTTTCTTCATTATTTTTTTTTTACTATAGTAATGTTATTGTTATAAATACAGAGACATTAAAAGATGAATATAGATATGATTAATTTTAACAGAAGATGTAGAACTTTTACCTTTTTTAGAAATTGTCTAGCAAATTGGCGAATTTAAGGAAAGAAGAAACAAGAATGGCCATCGTAATTCGAAGGATACGCGAAACGTATAAATAATCACATTTATGCGCACTTAGAAATTTAAAAATTAATAATATCAATCAATATTTATTATATATATATATATATATATATATATATACGTGTATATGACTATATTAATATATATTTTCATACTCGGTACGCAGGCTAAACTGTCAACAATTATTAGGTATCGATTCAACCTAAGTTTTTTTCTTTTATTTTTCTAGTTCTATATGTCATACTATTAAAGTTAAAACAATTAAATATTTAAATAATATTAATTTTAATTAAAACGCGTATTACCGATTTATTATGTATACGAATTTTAATGTTATCCTCGCACCGTCGACACTTTGGATATACGATTTAAAATAAATAGCTCAGTAGTTACATTTACTATTTATTTATTTGCGGCTACATAATTATTTCAAAAAGATCGAGCTCAAGTAATATATATTTAATTGCATTAATGTAAAATACAACGAAGATACAATGAAAACAAAGGTGATACGCGGCAAATAGAAAGAGTAAAATCAATGTCTTAACAATAAAAAGAAAAATAAGTACCTCTATTTATTTTTAATTAAATAGACTATGGATAAATTAATAAAGTATTAATTATCTTAGAGAGAAATGGCCGATTACAATGTATTGGTAGCGTGCACAGCTCTATCGTTGATATAAATTGTCTTTTGGTAATGAAAGTGATGGGCCTTTGGACTTTATGGGTTCATGCTTTTTCTATTGAGAACCACTGGAAAAATTTTTTTAAAACATAATGGACTGCCAATAATATAATTCCGTCTGAAAGAGCCGATCGCTATCGTTCGAAAGCAGTCGTGAGTATTTTTCCTATTTTCATCGATAACAATTACGGTGCTTTCAATTTATTCGGGGGGGGTGGGGGATATATATATATATATATATATATATATATATATATATATAACATACGCAATGCAGCTCCTCACCACCCCACTTCCGCCCAATCAATCCGTAACGAAGAGTACCGCAGCAATTTCTCCGAATTTGAATTCTATCGTCCAACTTTCTTTCGCGCTCCATACAATGGAAAAATAATGCCCCATGCGCGAGACTATAATTTTCCTGCCGAGAGCGTAGGGGAATCAGCCAACACTACTATCCTTTATCGCTTATTATTCATAAGGTATTTGATTTTAAAATATATTTCAATCAAATTCTATAAATGCACGTGTATTGGTCGAGGAGACGAAGCCCACCTTAAGCACGCGGACGCCGAAGGCTTTCTAATTATAGTTGTTTATTTAAATCAAGCACGTCAGTTCTCGTGAGCGGATTAAATATTTATCTGACTAGTGATGAATCGTCGTGTCACTGGACGCGCTGCGCACGTAAGCGCCTGCGTATAAAAACGAATGAAAACGAGAAGAAGAAAAAAAAACGCGTCCTCCGCGCATTTGTATGCGTGAGGTGATAAGGACAATAATAGTGCCTCGGTAACAATAATGGATATGGGAAAGGAGAGCCTTGCCTGCTTCAATGGGCTATTAATTAATTAATTACTTAATTAATTAATTAATGCGATTACTTACCTGGGTGTCGAAGCTCGTACTTATTTCGGTCCAGATTCTTCTCACGGCACACTTCGTCCAAGATCTCGCCCAGATTCGTCTTCGGGCTCACTCTCGAGACGTAAAGCTGATTTCGCGGCAGATGGACCTGCGGGGTGTTAAGCGCACGTTCCTCTCCTCAATCAAATGATGCGATTTAATTAAGCGATGGGAATAAGGAGCGCAATCGATAACAACTGATAACAAGTGTTTCGTGTCTTTCGCCACTCTCGAGCCTATCCTTTTCCTTTCATTATTTACTCATTCGTTCATTCAATTGCTTCTAAAACTTATTTCTCTTTATACATATTCGCTTCTTTAATTGCGTTCGTATTGTATTTGTCTTGCATGACTCTTATCTTTGCCGCGCGCGTGTGTGCACACGGCATGTCGAGCTACTCTCGAGGATATTTGCGTAAATTTGTTTAGAAAATATGACGAGCCTCTTATGACAGAAGTTTGACTGACCGATAGATGATACTTAACTCGTACGAATACTTGAATTAGCCGTTCAATTTCTAAATACCATACATAATGATTATACGTTCACTTGTGCATTAATCGAGCAGATATTGATTAAATAGTCGAGTGTTAGCAAATTTTGACGTCACAATGGGCAAGGGAAAGCGACCGCGATCATCTTATCAAAATCCATCCAACGAGTCAAGCATATAGTATAAATTAAGCTTTTGTTTTTTATTTTGTACTATTAAGCTCGAAATTACATACTATTTCACGCATATATTTTTTATTATTTTTTTTTTTTTTTTTGGTACTAAAGAATCTGAGGACAGGGCTACGCGTTTATAATAGTTATTATTTTAATATTAATATTAATTGATACAAGCGGTACGGCGTCATAATGTAATCTAGGCATTTATTACGAATAACGTGAATGATATTAATTATTACGTGATTATGGTAATCGAGTAAAGATATCAAGAACAGATGAGAAGGGAAACAAGGCAAACTGTGGCTCGCGGATCGAGTATAAACGGGAAAAAGCCGAGCAAATCGCCGCCTTATCTATTACAAAATTGCATGCAAAAGAGACGCGGCTAATCTTTACCTGTAATCTGAAAGTCGTTTCGAAGGGCTGATTAGTTTGTCGGTTCTTGCGCGGAAGGAAAGTCCCCTGCTTCGGCAGCAATTTCACCTACGACATAAGTAAAGAGAAAAAACATTAATTTATAGGAGTCTGTGACGGCAAGCGACAAAAGCCTAAACAAACGACTCCATCGCTCCTTCCTTTTGTCTCCCGTTTTCGGTACCATTAATCATACATCGCACGCACCCCCCCCCCCCCCCCCCCCCCCCCGCTCCACACACAGGCACACAACCCGATCCCCCTGAAAATTGATATCTTGGCATGAAGAATCCTATTGGCGAGTCAATTGCATAGGAATAATCGAATCTTCGACTTCGGTTATTTTGTGCAAAGGTAAATAATATGCGAATGGCGGGATTATTATGTCTTCGGAGCGAGCCTCGTAAATCTATTGGAATTGAAAAATCATTGGCACAACCGAACAACAATCCTTCACTATATGACTTAAAAAGTACTATTAATTTTAATCAATTGTCGAAGGTGTAGAGGTCTGCATCGTCTGCAAAAGTAATCAAATGTGCACTTGAGTTTGCGTGTTTCGCGATCGTCGCTTTTGCGGTAATTACATGCGCTCATTAACTGCAGCAACATTACTCAATCTTCGTCGGTGTAGTAATGAAAGTTTAAAAATTGCGATATTGGCTTATTCCATAAATATGCTATTTACCATGAATGAGAGATCCGATGATTATATTATATTTATATTATATACCTGAAATTTGACGATGAACGGTTGCCGATTGATTAATTAGGATCGCGCAAAACTGATTGCGCAATTGTCAACGCACTTAATTTCAAAAGTAAATTGTTGTTTGAAATTCTCCATTGACATTAATTTGATCGTAAATGCCGACAGAATAAACTCGAAAGTTGTCCAAAAAGTAAATTATATTGCAAAGAGATTATAATACAGCGAGTGTCGCAATACCTACATATATTTCATTTCCTTATTAATGCATAATTAGAGATTATAATTATGTAAGGCCAATATAAAGTTAATATTATTATTAAAAATTATTCTTACTAATAAGTTTACGGTTATGCACAGATTATAAAAGAAAGTTTTACAAAAGAATCGAGGTTAAATGTGTTATATTTCAGTTTACGCAGGAAACAGTTTTTGACGTACAATTCCTGCAAAATATTCTTTAATTTATGAATTTTAATGGCAGATAATAATTTTATTATAATTATTATTATTCTCGTATATTAATTTATATCATTAGTTATTTATTAATATTTACAATAATTACAAAACGATAACTGTACACAATAATTAATTTATAAAATTATTAATATTTCGATACTAACATAATAATAATAATAATAATAATAATAATAATAATCATAATAATAATAATAACAATAAAAATAATAACAGCAACAATAATAATCATAATAACAACAGTATAGAAATTACCTACCATAAATCTTAGTACATAAAAATTCGCATCGTAGATCTTACACACTTTCACATGTTACTTTAACATACTTTTATTCATTAATACCCTCAAATCAGTTATTTCAAGGACCATAAGCTTATCTTTAATATATAATTACCTTCACATAAGAATATTATTCCTGAAAAATATGACTCGTGTAAGTGTACGTTTTACGATTTAACAAACGTGTGACACGAAATCGCATGCACAAACCGATGTGTGTGTGCGCGCGTGCGCGTGCGCGTGTGCGCTTGTGTCTTGTAAGTATTTAGGTTTACTGTTTAGTGTGTCGTTACCCTTTCAACTTCATTTATGACATGAATCAACAACAGTGTAAGAGACAAAGTTAAAGACAATGATAAATGAAAGGGTAACGTACTTAGGTGTCGTTATTCATTATTTTAAAGGCTTTCAGCTTTAATATTGATCTCGGTTATTCTACTTAAAAATAATCGTATGAACTGATTGGCCGGACGACTGCGGCAAATCAATAATTAACAAACTGCATACTCCAATTGAAACAAAGTAAAAATAAATTATCGTCGCTTTAGAGAAAGTTAGCTAAATTTTTTTTATGTTCTTACAAGATAGTTAGTTAGTTTCTATTAGTGCTTGAACAACTATTCTTAAGTATCGGGGACAATTTTTAATTTTTTTTCCCTTTATTTTTTTTTTATTTCTTTAATAAATTCGTTAGATACAGTTAAGAACAGATTTTATTGCGAATTTTAAGAATTAATTGATAATTTATTAGAATAGTAATTAAATAAAATATAAACACTTTCTTATTGCAATTATATTAATCGACTTCATCCTTTTAGAAGAAACATTTTTATATATTATGATAGACCCGAAAGAAGTAATTGCATTAATAACGTTTCATTTGTACGATAATTTTTTTTTTTTTTTTTTTTTAACTAAATTATCCTACTAAAACCATTCCTAAGAATACAAAATTTCCATTATAAATTCCATATGAGCTCGACAGTTATCTTATAATATTTATGAACGTTTTGAGTTTTTTCAACTATTAAGTAAAAATGAACATTATGGTAAATCATTGAAATTGCAATTATAAATGAGTTTGTTGCTACGTAAATTGAAATCTGTCATCATTAATATTTACCAAAAAAAAAAAAAAAAAAAAAAAAAATTTTATAAATTAAACTATATTGTACTTTAATTTATTTATGCAGTTAATATTAATGGTCATTTCATTTTTTATTTAATTATTTTACTTGCACAAGCTACATTTATACCGGAAAATCTGACCATACGTACACAAAAAAAAAGAATATGTATATATCTATATGTTTAAATTTAATTACACTCTTCTTTAGTTTACGATACAGTAAAATAAGATAAATTATGATACTTTAAAGAGCTCGCTAACTTTTCCACAATCTTTGTCTAGAAATAAATTAATTTAAAGAAATTCATTGAAAAATGCGTGATTGACATTTTCGTGATTAAAAATGACGATACTTTTCTGAAAAATTACACAAAAGCCAAACTTTTCAATTTTAATACATATACCGGATTTTATACGGTTTTGGTCTTTTAGTAATGGCAAGGCCATTTGAATTATTATAATATGTTTACAACTTGTAATGATGGGTGAATTTTTTCTTTTTCCTTGATTTTTTTTTTTTGTCTATTTTTTCTTTCATCAAAAAATTACCTTAAAAATAGAAAGCATTCTCTATGAGAAAGCAAAGTAATATAATTTAATGATTCCTAATGTAGGTTATTAAAAATTTCACTTTCTTATGAATAAATCTAATATTATTCTGAAAAGTATGCTTACGCCATCTTGCAAAAAAAGATTTACTTTCAATGAATATTTGATACACTAGAGACAAGTTCAAACACTTAATTTGCTTATTAATGTCATGTAAGCAAACAAACAAAACAAAAACAAAAACAAAAAAAAACAAGAAGACAAAAATAAATAAATATAATAAATGTGAAGCGTAGTAAGTAGGCATCGCATGAAATGTAAAGATTTATTAGTTTTGTAAACCAATTTGATACAATGCATTTATACACTTTAAGTCCTTACCACTTTCTATAATCGGCTGTCCTACAAATCGAATGCGATGCCCATACTTTTTGCCTCATAAAATTTTTAATAATATAACCGCAACCTACATATTAATAATTTCAAGCGGCTCGAGTCGCGCCGTGGTAGCAAATATGTTGTATTTGCACTGTTTGCCGACCGACACTTGGAGAAAAAACGATTTTCTACTTTTCTGCTCGTATCGCTCATCAAATACAAATGCAATTCCTGTCACTCTCTTCCTTTCCCGTACTGCCCCCCCCCCAACCCCTCACTCTTTACTCGCTTGTTTGCACATTCGCTCGTTAACTTATAAGCGCGCCCACGGCCACACACACTGCTGCTGCTCGCCTTTTGTACTTTCATCGGCAATTATTGCAGGCATTAAGTAGCTTCCGTCAAACAATCTGCTGTACGAATAGACATTAAGGCTGCAAAAAATATTGTGATTTTAAATAACGGCATTTTTATATGACGCCACGGCTGATCTTCTTACGGTTAAAGCGAAAACCTTGAGGAATTCTCTACTATCGATCGGGGCTTTCTAAATCTTAATAAAAAGACGCGCCTCATATCTATCGAACCGGAATATTTTATCAAATCATCTCTCTACAACACAGAAATTCGCCAAGCCAATTAACTAGTAATCTCGGGATCGACTAAGCGTGTGCTAACTAACGCGCGCACACCAATACACGCTTACGTCTATAACTTAGGCATAAGAAAGACACCTAAAGTCTCATATCAAGACGATAATTTCGTGCTTATACATGGCTGTTACTGTGATAATTAAACGAGGCTCAGCTATCTAGATAATTACGTACAAATTTGTATTAGAAAAGTTTATTTTAAATTAACTTAATCAAATCTAGCCACATAATTAAATTGTTAGAAATTCAATTAACGTAAAATTAGATAAGAATAGCAGTAACAGTAATATCGTAATGCTTAACCATATATATAATTTTTATTTAATTGTCCGTAATGATTTTCACATATTATATTATTATTATTATTATTATTATTATTATTATTATTATATACATCTGCACGAATTGTAAGGACATAAAATTTCACTATACTAGCATATTTTGTTTAGATTTTACTCTTTTGTATTACTTGTGTGATTTGAGAATTTTTGTGTTTTTGTTAGATAAATTTCACTTACTTCAATCATAATGGGATAAAGAAATTTTCACTTTCTGAAAATAAATCTTTAATATAAGATGTAAATGAATACAGAACAAAATACAAATTCGTTTAAAGTGCTCTGAAAATCTGTAATTTAACCTAACAATATGCAAAGTCAGATTATTTTCAAAGTTTTATTGATAATAATAAATGAATGAATAGAAGTTTTCTAGCGAAACAAAATGTACAAGTGATTTAAAAGAAAAGAGAGAGAGAGAGAGAGAGAGAGAGAGAGAGAAAGAAATAAAATAGAAAAAACTAAAACAAAAAAGAATTATTATTTTAGATATCAATGAAAGTTGAAAAAAAGATTTTACAAACAATATATATATATATATATATATATATATATATTCAATTGAAGTTTGAATTTTAGATTTTCTTCTCTCTCTCTCTCTCTCTCTCTCTCTCTCTAGCTCATTACTTTATTACAATAATGCATTTCACTTGAACATTTAATATTTCAAATAAGCACAAAAGTACAAATCTACATTACAAGACTAAATAAACTGATAAGCTCGAGCATTATTTTGCATGTAAAATTTTGTTCGATAATAATAATAATAATAATAATAATAATAATAATAATAATTTATATACCGTTCATATAATGTGGTTTAAATAAGCATTTTGATATATCTCGAGAATCTAAAATATCGATTTTATTATATACTACTGAATACTATATTTTGAGTAGCAACAACATATTATCATAACTGTATATGCTATATTGGCTTGTGCGTCCGAGACATAATCTAATATTCCTTCCTTGGAGATGCTCGAGTAATATCTTCTTTTATAAAAGGAAATTACGGTATCGATGAATATATTCGTGATCATTTTATATAAATGTTTGCAATAATAATTTATAAAAATAAGGGGCAATAAAATATTTTGCTTCGTGAAGGGAAAAGCGGCTTTTTAATATTTATTTTAAATTCCGACATGAAACTAAATGATAATAATAATAATAATAATAACAGCAACAACAACAATTTGGCGTTATTAAATATTAAAAGATTTTAGTTTCGGATTAAAGTATGGAGAGAAGAGTTGAAACCTTAGGTCTGAGGTTTGTTAATCTTTGTCGAACCAATTTATGTGGATACTATGTCCGTAGATTGAATATACGACTATACGAGTGTCAAAGTTCTTACAGGACAAGTTCTTCCAATGTCTATGTACACGCTGAGAAAAGAAAAGGAAGATGGATAGAGCCGATGGGATACGGAAAATTGACTTTGACCTTAACATAATCGAAAGCTATGATTTATTCTTTCTCCGGTCTGCGGATTCACGCACAAATACTACATTTGTAACTGGAGATGCGTAAACGATCACTTAACAATCAAAGATCTCTTAATAAAGTTTATATCCAACGTTACGCTTAACCATATCGGCACTTCGGATATTGAAAGTATTTAATAATTGAAAAATCGTAACAGTATTTTTACCTTTTAATTTGATTTACCTTCGAGCGCTTCTCACTCACTGTATCTTCAAAATTCATGACTCCATGCACGTGACATTTGTCGTAAATACATTAAAAAGTCACTATCACAGCGGGACAAGTAATTAACAGTAGATTAAATCGTCTTTTCCACAAAGTTCTCCCTCGACATTGTTCCATCCACGGGCGTTTGAAGAAAAGTAAGAATTTCCGCGGATAAAGAAGCCTCGTCAACGGGCATACATACGTACATTAAATACGCACATCTCAACGTAATAAAAGTGCATTGCACCTCGAAACTGTGAAGTACCGGTTTTAAATTCAAATAAATATTCATTACCGGTCTCTGATTTGAAATCTAAATGCCCCCTCCCCTCCCCCGCCGTTCCCTCACCCATGGAGTAGCGAGTTTGGATTTTTTGTTTTTCTTATGTCTTGTTATAAGCCCGATCGATTGAAAATTTATGTGGCAAAGGATATGCGGTCGAGGCACCGCACCTTACTTCCACAATTGCACCAATGATATTCGGAACTTAGAAAAGCCACTTTGCTTGGAGATTATTATTATTATTATTATTGTTGTTGTCGTTATTGTTATTATTGTTATTATTATTGTTGTTGTTATTGTTATTATTGTTATTATTATTGTTGTCGTTATTGTTATTATTGTTGTTGTTATTATTGTTATTATTATTATTGTTGTTGTTGTTGTTGTTGTTGTTGAATGCTTGAAGCGTCCAAGGTCCAATGCCGGCTCGTCGTACCATCAATTCGCGATAAAGCATTTCGTGGCGTAGCGTGACACCGCCACAGTCACCGGTGTCCGACCATCGACGCCCATCGCGTGAATATACGTGTCTCCCGGGTCTGGCTAACGGTACGCTACGCTACGGTACGGTATGACCGGATAAAGTCCCGACAGCGTGTCGCGATGGTCAATCTCGATGGTAAAGAAGGGTGCCGGCCGGGACGGGCGTCGGACCACCCTGGAGGAGCGTCCTCGTTTACTCGCGGCGCTAAGAGTAACGTGCTGGCAACTCACCTGGAGAGCGTCGAGGGCGCCGATGGGCGTATTGGGCTGGTGGGCGAGGACGAGGCCCCGCTCGCCGATCGCCTGGAGTGTGTAGCTCGAGGCCGTCAGCTTGTGCGCGGTGGCGATTTGCACGAGGAGGTCCATCATCGGCGTGCTGGGGACAGCAAGAGACGGCGAGTAAGTGATGGGAATGGGGGACGAGGCCAGACTCCCGCCGTGCATCATCGTGGACCGCGGAATCCCGGGAGTGGAGGGCAGGATTTTGCGCGGGAAAGCTAACGTCAGGTGGTTAGGCGCGCGCTACCGACTCGGCTCTGTCGACTTTTCTCGACGAGCTTCTGTTTCTTCCTCTATTCTATGTTCTCTACGTGCCACATGTCCTCGTTTATTAAATTTATTGAATTATCAACGACATGGACGATTGTCATTGGGCTTGGGGGAGGAAATTTAAGCAGCGCTCCGACGCTATTCGCAGGTAGGAGAAGTTGGGGATCTAGATAAAGTTGCTAGGTATTTACAAGTGGGAAGCTGCGATAACGAAATGGCTTTGGTATTGACGTGGCCAGTTGGGCATTGTTATTTGTGCCAAAGCTACGCATTCCCCAATGAGAGTGATATCGACTCATCGATTAAGGATTTCGATATTTTACGTTTTTCCTAATATATATTAAAAAAAAAAAAAAAAAAAAAAAAAAAAAAAAAAAAAAAAAAAAAAAAAAAAAAAAAAAAAAAAAAAATCGAAAAAATACATTAAAAGAGCGCATGATTATTAGAATGAGAAACTGGCCATTTATGCCAGTTTTTAATATTTTTGTTTTATACGCACCGTAGATTATCAATTTGCGTAAGTTAAAGTTTCGGCCGTAAAATTACATAGCGCAAAAATAATATTTAAAAGATAGAATAACAAGTTGAGAAACTTGAGACGTCAGATTTTCGAATTTCGACATCCGTACTTCATCAAGACTCATGGTAAATGCGAGTGTCATGTTAGTGTTTGGTATCGATATTTAATTCCAAATTAATTTATCGAAATTTTCATACTCTTTTGGCATCGGCTTCTCTCAGCGTACACCTTACCTTCCACTCGACTTTTTTTTCCATACATTTTTTTTCTCTCTTGCCTCTTATGGCAAAATATACGTATAAGAAAATACACGTTCGCACACGTTATAATGCTACGGCTATCCTACTTACATCGACTTATCTTCCGCAACGGCAACGCTGCCGATAAAATTCTAACGCGCATAAAATAAATGTAAAGAATGTGCCGTAAATTCATGGGGGGGATTGGGGGGGGGATGGGAGGGTGATGGGGTGATGGGAGGGAGGGAAACCTCATTTCACCGTACCGATAGATGAGAAAAAGAAGCCGAGAGATTTTAAAAGAATACCTCGTAATACTCAATATACATAATTATTAAAGTGAGTTTGCTACGGCCAATTTCAACGATTGTTTACGTAGACACGATTATATCCGCAGTCTCGCGAGTACAAGAAGTTTGGACGATTATGCGCGGAATCTCAATCGTTATGATGGACCTAAAGGAAAAAAAAAAAATGCTGAAATACATAGGGAATTGTTATTAATAATGTCCGTGGCAATGCAATGAAAATAGAAAACAAGTGATAAAAGAAAGAAGGACGAGGAACGGTAAATCGGTAAAGTCATAAAAGCCCGCATGGGAGGCCCACTTCTACCTCGTTTCTTTAATTCGCAAAAACGAGAGAAAGCAATAATAATGAGCTATCAAAATTTGAATATTATCTACGCTCGTATTTGTGAGGAGTGTGACGAACGTCGGGCTTTCGGGGCACGCGCGCACCGCCCGTCGGCAAAATACGATAAATACCCAATCACTCGTATTAAGAAGTATGAATCGAATGTATGTTGAGTCGAGGTCGTCGTTATGAATAATAATCAAATTACTTATAATCGTATTGTGATTTTTCATACAAGTTTCATGTTTAATTGATGTGGATTTATTTGTTTGTTTTTGTATTTCTGTAGTTGTATTTGTTTTTTTTTTTTGTCTGTTTTAATAATATCTTTTCACTATGGCGTATTGCGTAAAATTTTGTTACATCTTTTTTTTTTTTTTTTTTGTACCAACGTGAAATGCAGATAAAGCATTCGGGCAAATCCATCGAAATCGTCAAAAGACGTAATTAAAATTACGTAATTTGTTTAACTTTATTACAGGCGCAACTTAATTATGAATTACGCAAGAGTTTATGTATGAAGAGGACTTTGTTATTTTTTTTTTTTTTTTCTTAATGTTAAGTGCAAGGGGAAGAACACGTACTGGATGTTTAACGGAATAATTATTTTAAGATGAGAATCTTGAATATAGTTTGGTGACTGTAGGAATAATAATATTTGGAAATAACTTTCGTGTATACTCGGGCGATAATATATTTAAAGTACGCTTAAAGTATTTAAACTTTAAGAATCGTAATCAAAAGTATCGGCAAATATCCCGAGAGCCTCCATGTCCATTCCTTAATAAAAATCTATTAATCTTATCGTATCGTGTAGAAGCAAATATGATAAACACGAATGACTCATGGATAAAAGATAAGATTTGCGGCTAGAAAATCTCTCCGACACGTTGAGCATTGGTTTATGAAGTATGGATTGATTTTCAGAATTTTCAGCAATCACCGGCTGGCACGAGCGAACCTTCTCGTCGGGAGTTTAAAGTAAGCGAAAATGCGGCTTAGAGAAAGTTGTAAGTGGAAAGTTAATTAAATTTTTGGGGACAAACGAAATAATTTTATGTAACGAGATTTAACGGATGATGGAATGGCCAATCGATACATACAATTACAAATTGTAGGCGAGCGGTGAATTTATTTTTCATTTTCGTGCAAATTTTTCACATAAATTCTCCACCTTCGATACCCAAACAGAAATACGTTATAATTTATTGCTTATCTAGCAGTTTAATCAAGTTCTATCAATGCCCATTACGTCTATGTTTTCATAATGAATTCTCGGGCATAATTTGATATCAGAGAATGGAAAAGTATGTGTGGTGTTGTGTATATAAGCGTAACAGAGTTCATACAATTTTACGTACCAGTGCGATATGTAATTTATTATATAAATAGATTTCATTGGTGAGAACTTGACAACATTGTATGATAATGCAAAGTCACGAGGTAAAATAGAAGTTACTTGTAAGTTAACAAATTAAGAATGCAAATTATATTACTTTATATGATAATTTAAAATTGACGAGGCTAATGTTTATGGTGCGAAGAAACCATATTATTACTCGATATTCTTAGATTATAAACAAATAGTTTACCGATAGTATACATTACGTCCGCATTTTCCCATAATAATCTAGCACACGTATTATCGTTATTATTATTATTATTATTTATTAATAATATTTATTATTATAATTTAATGGCCGTATAAGCGCGAACGCTTGGAACTCTTGAAATTCGGCCAATTATCTACGAAATATTGTCAAAAGTATTTCCTATTGAAATTGCAGCGAGAAAAATTGACGTCACTCTCACACGGCAATGTAATTGTAATTCTTTAATAGCCACGAGTATCCAACTCAATGATGAAAAAATCCCGTTCGTGTTTCATAAAGTAGTTTATAGTCATAATAAATGTCGGATGCTTCACTTGGGCAGGTCCAATCGAGATTACCTAAATTCGATATCCAAGTCGTTTAACGCTCCATTTCAGTAAGCAACGATTAATCAATTAAATATATTTTTGTTATTGTCGCTTGTTGTTGTTGTCGATTATTTTTCGAATATTAATTTATAATATTCCAAGCCAGTAGGGAAGAATAATAAATGCATGCCGACTCGCAAATGAAACGGAGAGCGAGTGCGTAAGACGGGAGACGTATGATTAATCACTGATTGGAGACGTTTGGAGGTTGTTTAGGAGTTATAGTATATAATGTAAAATGAGATGATCGACGTGAGTGATCATTCGATGTATAACTCGATTTCTCTATTATTATTTAATAGATCGATAGAGCGGCGAAGGAAGTCCTTCGTCAAACTATACTGCGTGCGTCCCACTTCGACAGCTTATAGTCTAATATTATTGTCAAGTTATCAAGCGTTATGGGGAGAGGTATTGCCTTGGTAATTAACCAGCATCTACCAAATTCACGTACAATCATAAACGTTAATATCGTTGCGTATCTCCTTGCATTCTTATCATTTGACCGATTAGCCAGCCGGAGCTCGTAAAGCCGCGTGGATTCCCATTCGAGGCGTAGGAAACGGAAAAACGAGGTACAATTAGGCTGCGGTAAAAACAAGACGAATATATCGCATGGTGGCCGCGGGGGTCGGTGGGAAGGGTGATTGCGGAAGGTGGTGAGGAGAGGAGGAGAGGGCAGAGAGCGGCGGTAGAATAACACCGGTGGAAAAAAAGAGAATTGGAAAAGCTTGTCGAGCGAGGGCTTATTAGCCGTCTTACTGACCAACGCAAAGGAGAAAGAAAATCCCGTAGGGAAAAACGTGACAGTGTCGAGGAAGACATAGAGAGAGAGAGAGAGAGAGAGAGAGAGAGAGAGAGAGAGAGAGAGAGAACAGAATACCTACGAATCTACTCGCTTTTTCTTTAGCCTCCGGGATGTCGGTACAGAGAGAGAGAGAGAGAGAGAGAGAGAGAGAGAGATGAGTCCGCTCACGGATGATCGCAGATAGGGCGTTACAAGCTCTGGTCGAATTTCAGGAATGAAATGGCCTAAGGATGAGGGGGGAGGGGCATGTGGGCGGGAGGAGCCAGTCCTTGAGCGAATTTACTGGGTTGTGGAGAGTCGTCGGGGCAAGGGGTGCGGGTGTATTTATCGTTTTCGTATTGTTGAAATTATTCGCACCGATCTGATAAAGACGCAATGTAGCGCGCGGTATACGAGCTATGATAAAAAAAAAAAAAAAAGAAAGAAAGAAAAAAAAATACGTAGAAGATGGAGGAAAAAGGAAGGGGGATTCCTTCACTCTTCTGAAAAAAGCTTTTACTATTTCAAAGGCGATTAAAATGCCGGCGCGTGGATTCGCAAATTTTAATAATGCTGGAATGAGGAATAGGCGACAAGAGACCTTATCTCGCGATTTCCTTCGAGCGTTAAAAAAAAAATATTCTTTGAGGTATGTTGGCATTTTATCATTATCTTCGGTATTTGTTGATAGTCTGGCAGAATAATCGCCGTTGATAGGTGCGCGCCAAGATAATTGTGTAAGAAACGGCTTGGGCCGATGGAGACTCGGTAACGATCGCATATAAATGTTAAGTTGTTGTGGAAAAAAAACTTTTGCAAATGAAGGTGAACATTCTTAGTTGTGAGTTTCGTGTCGCGAGTAATTTTTTCTAAAAGGTTCGTAAGGTCTCGTTACGATTATACAGAGGATGCTCGTTTGATTTGCAAGTAGCTTTTGGAAAATACGAGAAGCCGAGCCATCGCGTTTATACCGTAGCATAATTATAAAATATCGATTAATCGATTCATCGTTGTTTTCTAGTTGACGGCGATGTGGACGAAAATTAGCCGAGTTGACTTAATCGATATATCGCCTTAAAATTAAGAATCTCGAATTTCCATATTTCAAAATATCCGACTTTTAGCCCGACATTTAGTATCGCTAAACGTTTTATATCCTTCGACGTTCGCGTGCCCCGGCGCGAGAATTATTTGTGCAATTTTCTTTTTTTTGCATTTGGCGAAATTGTAAAAGACGTTATCGATAACGAGTGCGCGTGCTGCGCATGCACTTTTACCTACGAGTGCACGAATCGAATTCACTATATAATAATCTTGTGAATTACGCGCAAGAAAAATGAGGAAGTTATGCTAAGACGAAGTCTGAAATCATAGAGCGAATTTTAACGGAGGCACATATAAAGTCGAATTGTATTTAGTTATAATTGTGCATTAAAATGTAAAATATTATCTTGCAATTTTGCAATTTTCATTCCAAGCAACAAAGCAACGCAACAACTCGCAAAATATTATAAAGGCCGAGGCAATTACATCGATCGCTCATTCACTTAGTCTAGCAATTCTTTTCCAGCGTTTCTCGTGAATGCGATATATATATATATATATATATATATATAGTAAGAGACAGAGAGAGAGAGAGAGAGAGATAGAGATAGAGATAGATATATATATATATATATATAGAGAGAGAGAGAGAGAGACAACGAAGATAATCATTTGGAAGGGAAGAAAATCAGTTGTAGAAGCTCGTATAAGAAAAGCGGATTCCTTTTCAATGAGCACAGCTCCGGTTCGTCCAAGCGATGCCTACGACTTTTTATCATCTGGCATACCAACTAATTTGAGGTACGACTTACCAAGTCGGCGCATGCGCCCGCAAAATATCCTTTCCAATGGATTAGACTATGGTCGGCCATTAGCTAAGCGACCCTCTTTAGGCGCTCCACACCGCTCCAAAAAGTTCTCGTTTAATTCGACGTTAGGCCACGGCCGGGTAAAAACAATATTTACCTGTTGATGGGCGATGTGGAGTGGATGAGTGGGTGGGTGGGGGGGGCGATATATATATATATATATATATATAGAAAGAGACAGAGAGAGAGAGAGAGAGAGATAGAGATAGAGATAGATATATATATATATATATATAGAGAGAGAGAGAGAGAGACAACGAAGATAATCATTTGGAAGGGAAGAAAATCAGTTGTAGAAGCTCGTATAAGAAAAGCGGATTCCTTTTCAATGAGCACAGCTCCGGTTCGTCCAAGCGATGCCTACGACTTTTTATCATCTGGCATACCAACTAATTTGAGGTACGACTTACCAAGTCGGCGCATGCGCCCGCAAAATATCCTTTCCAATGGATTAGACTATGGTCGGCCATTAGCTAAGCGACCCTCTTTAGGCGCTCCACACCGCTCCAAAAAGTTCTCGTTTAATTCGACGTTAGGCCACGGCCGGGTAAAAACAATATTTACCTGTTGATGGGCGATGTGGAGTGGATGAGTGGGTGGGGGGCGGGGGCGGGGGGGGGGTCTACCAACATTGATTGCCGACCACGGATAATGAATTGTTGCGCCAGTGGTCTAAGTGATTCGCGGCCAGGTCAGCGTCTCATTCAGCGGAGGAGAAAATTTGACGGGCGACTTCGTGTCGTCGTGGCTGAAAAACGCGGGGAAAATGTAAAAGGTGCGTGTAAAAAGCGAACATCGAACGATCGTCGATGGCTCTCCATGCCTGAGTAAATCGCCTCCCCCCCCCCCCCAACCCCCGCCATTCGACAGGAGGCGCAGGCTGAAGATAAGGAGGGCGATACCCCCGCCATTCGACAGGAGGTGCAGGATGAAGACAAGGAGGACGACGCGGCATAGAAAGCCTGTGGTTTAACAACGACGAATTTTTTTTAATGGACTCAAGTTTTCTTGCGGATGTGTGTGCGGGAGAGATTTCTTGAATGCCTCTGGAGACGAGATCGTCTAAGCTGAGTGAGTTTCACCGGGATGCGGCGCGAGGCGAAGAATCGACGTGACAATCGATGCCACTCAAAGAGATCGGACTCGATACTTTGGGCGTGCACTGAGACGTGAAATAGAGGGAGGCAGGGAGTGAGTGAGTGTGTGTGTGTGAGAGAGAGAGAGAGAGAGAGAGAGAGAATTAAAATATATTTGACGCAAGCTTTATTTGCAAAGTAATCGTGCATTCAACAACATTTTGTAATAAATACGCAATTAGTTCGAAGAACGTACTTTGTATAACGAACAAAATTTCTTTATCATATTTCAAATAAAGTACACGTGTGAAGTTAATTTAACAAATGTTTACATTTAATAAGTAATGTTTAATACAAGGCTTTGTTAAATGTAATACGTACATTGAAACGTAACTATTTGATTTGTATCATATAGTCAGTAATTAACTTTATAATAATTTGAGCCATTAAATGTGAAAGTGAAATTCAAATATCTTGATTTTGTTCACTTCAGTAATAATTATTTGGAAATGTATAATTAAGTGCATTGAGCACGTAATAGTAAAAAAAATTTTAACAATGTATTTTTGGTGAAAGTGCACGAGTCCGTCTAATAACGAAAGTCCAAAATTCAGTGGTTTAGCATCCTCGAGATATACTTTTCTCTCTCTCTCTCTCTCTCTCTCTCTCTCTCTCTCTCTCTTTCTGTGTCATTAAAAGCATCGAACCAATCACCGTAAATACCTCATATCGAATAAAGACGAAATACCTTTCCCGGGAACTTCGGTACGTCAATTTCCGCCGATGGCAAGAATATCGTACACGTCTTCGTTCATTATTCATATAATAATTGTTAGACGGAGATCGAAATCAATTCATTGGCATAATGCGTGAGGATCGGAAGCGAAGGGAGCGGTAAAACTTGCTCGTACGCGTAACATTCCGATACCTTAATTGCAACAAATAAAAAACCGTATTACCGTAATGATACCTTTTTTTTTCTCCCATACGTGCAATTATTTAGTAACGAGTCGCTCGGAGATTCGCAATATCAATGATCGCGCGCGTAATTACGGCATTGCGTGCCGTAGTCGCGTCTTCCATCTTTGCTCATTTTTTATCTCCAGCGAGTTCGCCAACTTTTCCTCTCAAGCTCGTAACAGAGAGCCGCGAAGCTTGCGCCGCCAGTGCATACGAAAGCAAACAATGGAACTCGATAATTCAAGGCCGAATGAATGCCCTATTGAACCAGCTTGAGGGACCAGCTCGTTGCTTGAAGCGCGACAAAGATAAGGAATTTTTTCTACCAAGTCTCGTTTAGTTTACAACAGACGAATCGCAGTCGGGATAATGGCATTTGACGTTATTCAAAAAATGCTCCGATGCGAGAGTTGCAATTTTTTTTTTTGTCTGTCAAATTTGTATTAATTGACTGAATCCTCGACTCGTCATCGCTATGATTGATAAGATTATATATTGATTTGAAGATGAGATATCTGATGCTTTAAGACTTTTATTGATTCTGTAATTTCATGATATAATGGCGTGAAGTGGAGGGAAATTGTTTATGTAATTCTTAGAGACACGAGGAATTATTTGTTTTTTATTTTGTTTCATTTCCATTACGTTTAATTGCATTCTTACGAGGGTAGAGAAGCGCCCTCGAAGATTACGTTAATCGCCCTACTAAAGCACATTTTTATGAGATGCGTAGAACTGGCAAGATTCTTATTTCGCCGTTAATTTATTCATTTCGCGCGTAATTGTATTATAATTGCAAAGCTAGCGAGCTCGAGTTATGTTAACGTTGAATTTTAAATGCAAACTATCGATTGCTATTACATTAATGAGATATAAGAAGTCGATGGATCGATTAGAATGCGTTAATGAGATGGATTTACCTCCGTTGGACAGTGACTCGCTGCGTCTGAACGTGATGATCACGAGGCATCTGCACGAGTAACTCCATACTTCCGGCCAACATATCCGCGGGAGTATCCTCCGTCACGGTCAGGACCATCGTCGTGGATCTTTCCTTTCTCGACCTGCAACATTGGATAATGCATTGGTCATTCGTTGGTCGTGTGCGGCGCTGAGAGGCGCTCGGGTCGATCGCGACTTTGCCAACTGCTTCACGGGCATCGTCATTTACCACTTTGTAATCATTTTAACATTCGATCCCATCATTACTCGCTTTTCTACTGCTCTCTCCGCCAATAGGATCGATAAAAAATATCAGATACTCGTTTTAAGTTGGGAATAGAAACACGCGATAGCAGTAGGTTGTTGGCGGACCTGCCAGTCTATCCGTTAAAATGGAATTCTTCATTATTTTTCACGACGAGCTTTACGGTATTTTTTTTTCTTTTCTCAATTTACGCAAAATACATTATTCCGCATCAAACTCACCTCCTCTCCCAACGATTTACTTGGAAATGGATTGAATTTTAAAAGCATTGAAATACATATTGCATAATTTTTCTCATTCTTTAATTTAATTTGCAGGGAAACCTTGGCGTAATCTTGTCCGGGTAAAGCGACCGCTGATTTACACATCAAGAAGGCAATGTGCGTACAATTGTTGTGAAAACGTTGTTCCTACCTTCTTCATATATAAAATAATACCACATACGTAAAGCAATTATTTACTTTTTTAATCGCTCTTTCGTTATGAAATCTGAGAATGCGCCTCTTATGAAATGAAATCTCTCGTTTTGCGATTAATAAGTTTGGTAAGTTGTCGGTACGGATTTGATTGTTTAGTGTCATGACTGAAGTATTCGTCCCTAAACGTGAAATAAATTAATTTAATTCATCGATCATAACAGGATGGGAGATTTATTCCTCAATGTAATGTTGAAAATCGACTTGATAAACTCGACCTAACAAGGACGTCTAAATTAGGAATGGACTATTCGTTATTTCGTTGCCGTCTCGAGATTATTGAATTTGTCAAGCTGTAGAATGAAAAAGAAGTTTCCATTTCATTTATAATAATTAATTATATAATAAATTATCTATTAAAATCGATTTGATAGTAGAAATTTGTAGAGACTTGGACATTTTCAATATTTCCTTCCTTCTATTCCGAATGATATATACGCGCGCGTGTCTGTGTTTGTGTACATGCTTATTCCGTAAATAGACTTACTGAGAACCACTGGCCGCAATTTCACGACATTTTCTTTCAATGGCGATGCTTACAATGAAATAACCATTACAAGCAACTAGCAAATTATCTCGTCTAAATCCATGGGGGAAAGGCCGAGAAGGACTGACAATCTAATTTTATCCCATAAATACACATGCCCAGGTATTACTCGCGCAACAAACATCTCCTATGGCTTTATTCCCGTCGGCTCCAATAAACCATCGTTATACTTTGCTTTATAACTCATACCAATACCGAGCATCTCCATCTCATTACACGTCGAATAGACACGTATCCCAGTGTGCGCCCACCACCCACGCTGCTTGGGGTTTCTTTAGCCCTCGCCGAGTTGGCCTGGCCACCAGTACTCGCTAAGCCCCTCTATTAATTGAAAGCAATTGAAAAATGAAAAAATTACGGCTCCCCGCGTTCTCTCTATAATACGACCGATGCTCACCACGAGCGGAGACAGGACGAGCATGTCCTAGACACTATCGCTGACTAATATTTGTCGGTGAGTCGCTGAGTCGAGTGGGAAGGGACGTGGGAGGAAATCGTGCATTGACCGCTAGAGTCGGAGCTCGCCCCGAAGCGGCGAATGGAACAATGCGGGCCTGTACAAGGAACGGGTCAGCCGGGGGCCGTATCTTCTTATCGCGGCGATCGGGCATTGTATAAGGCCCGTTCATCCTGGCGGAGATGACGTCGGACGCTCGAAAGGATGGGCCTGCCTCGGTAGCCGCGGTAGCCGCATAGCCAACGACCGCGAAACCAGTAGAGGGTGGGAGCGGCGAGTGGCAACATAGACGCAACTTCCTCGAAGTTATTCGACGTCCGATGCACGGAGGCAATAATAGTCCCTCCCTCCCTTCCCTCCCTTCTTCATGCTCTCTAGTCGCAATCTCGTTCCTCGAGCCCGATGATGATGGTCGAGCGAGATGCTGGAGGATGGCGAGGCGGGTGGTGATGGTAGGCTTTTATTGGTTCGATATAGCGTCACCGATAACGCAGACGGGCATTTCGGCGATAATTGGCTTTAATTGTGTCCGCTCGGTACCCCGGCGGCCGTCCGGCCCACAACGATCGCTGCTCGATCGTTGCAGGCAGCGAGTAAATGGGTTGATCGTATCGATGCGCTATTGGCTAAGAGTAAATGACCGTGCGAGCCAAGTTGCGAGGCTCGTAATCAATGCAGTAACGGCTGTGCTTACGAATTCGCGAGACTGGCAGTTCTTTTCCTCTTCCTTTGCAACTTTCGCGACAGCTTCAGTTTCCACGGGCTTTGCGTGCGCTCAATTCACGCGAGTCCGATGAATAATGCAAAGACACGTTGCTAGACGTTGATTCGATATGGGAAATAAATGGAATAAAAGTCGAGGGGAAGAGGCTCGATAGGTTAATAGCCGAGCTCAACAATGACAACTGACGAAAGCCAGAGCGGAGCATTTGCTCAAGGGGCACGAGGAAATTGTAATGAGGAAATGTGGGAGTGCGCGCGAGGAAAGAATCGTCGCCCGTCGCTCAAACGTAATCGTATCACACGATAATGCGATTTTGGAAGAAAATTATTTTCAACGTACGACGCGTACGAGTATCGAATTTTCATCGTCGCGTTAATTAGAGGCAATTTCGGCATGAATTATCCACTTGGTTGCTACTTTCTTTCGAATAGTTCCGTACCATTCCGTATCGATGAAACTAATGCTGCTGTCGGCTGAACAAATGGGCTAAGCAACAACCACATCGAGATGCGCTAAGATCGTAAGCTTTTGCGTTCACGCGTATTCATAGTTCAAGCTCCTTGTGGAAATTGAGCGAGTAATACGTTTGCCCTACGAAATTTTGGCCGTGCGAAAGGACTCGAGAAACCGGAGATCTTAAATAAACTATCGTACGCTTATATTCGCCAAAGTTATAGCTACGACTATGAAAAGCCAACCTATTAGCATTAGTCAGCCGAGCTTGTACGAATCTGCCAACGAACAGCTTGCGATAAGGTAAGCTGAATCCTGAGCGAAGATTCTCAACTTCGAGGATAATTAGCAAACGGCCTCGGTATCCCAAATTCGTGGTCACGTAGATGACACGACGGTGACGGCGACGGCGACGGCGACGGCGACGGCGACAGACAGAGATTCCGTTTATTTCGAGATTGGTGGCACTTTGTTTCCCCAGTCGTGTGAGAGGCTCGTGTCCGATGTCCTCGACATCTCTTTTCGCTGCTCGGTGAGCACGAAGGTGGCTCCGTTACATATAAACTCATCCTCGTCAAGGATCTCTAATCCATCCGTGCGCGCAAATCGTGTGCGCGGAGCGGGGCGCCAATTAGGTTTAATATAGTCGAAGAGCTTCCGAATCGTTAATATCTTTGTTTGTCTGTTGGTTTGTTGATTTGTTTGTCGATGGAGTTGTTCAGGCATTTATTATTGGAATGAGTTGACACATCTGCGATCTTTTCCAGACTTTGACACACCAATTGCTCATTACGGCACGGCAACGAGGACTCGTGATAGATCATTTTAATCGAGCATTCGTTAAATTCGTTCGCTATTGTTTGTTTATTCACTTTGCGTATGCGATTGAACTCGGATGATGATTCGTGCGATTCTTGGATGATGATACACGTCGGTGAGGATTTTCAAAGCTATTTGCCACCTTAGTGGATTAATAAAATTCCAATGGCCTTTGTTATTGATGAAATTTACTTATTTACTTAGTTTAATTGTAAAAATATAATTATTCGTCAATGAGCTACTTGCGATCCCGACACTTTATATAATTTCCAAAAACATAACGCTCTTTGTTCGAGAATTCGACGATTTTAATCGAATTTAATCACCTAAGCAACTGGAATTGGCCTTCGCGATTTTTAGATGAATTTAACGTTTAATTTGCGATATACGATTAGGTACGCATTAGGCTTGTTTAAAGAAAACGTTATTATATAAGCTCGTCCGTGATAACAAGTTGAAAAAATCATAAAAATTGCGATTACAAGGTAATATTAAATACAAATTTCGTGTCAATGTTGGAAATCGGTAAAAGCACGCATACGTTACTTGCTAACGCAATCTCACTTAAGAATTTATATTGAGATTTAGAATTAATGCACACCGATCGATCATCGATAGTCTTATGCGATATTCATGAAGTAAGTAGGACCGGAGACTCGATAAGGTCGAATGGACATTAATTCGATCAGTCAATGTATTCCTCGAATCCCAAGGGATTTTACGAGCTTACGATGCTATCGGCGCTAATAAAGGAAGAATCATTGGCCTCTATTTGTCCCCCCCCCCCTCAAATAATCAAGAAAAGTATTATAGAGATGGATCTCCTCGAAGCGCCATTCGGAAAGAGTCCAACAGCTTCTCGGGGCGAAAAGTAACGAAAATTAAATTGAAAAGTCCTTCGCGTCCTTGTTTACACGGTAAAAGTCGAAGCTCAGCCGCTACGAAACGCGTAAAGCTGTCAGCGACGGCGAAAAATCAAGGAGAAGGAGGAGGAGGAGGAGGAGAAGACGTTTATTCAGCAAGTCGGAACGGCCTCTTCTCTCCCGACTTCGTTGCGTGCATGAGAAATGAAACCGTGTAGCTATGGGTTATTGCGCAACGGACGAAAAGGTGCTGCACGCTCTTACATAAAGTGCGCGCGAGGTATTTTCAAGCGATGCGGCTACGTGCTGGCGCATACACGCACGCACGGGAACGCACCCACACAACGAGTGGGGTAATACAGTGGGAGAGAGAGAGAGAGAGAGAGAGAGAGAGAGAGAAAGCACGCGCGTTTGTTCTTTCCGCTAATGAAGGACCAGGTCAGTTTTCCTTTTAGACGTCTTATTTTTTACGCTTCTTCTTTTTGCGTAAGTACTCGACACACACACAGCACACGCGCACGCAAGCACAGAGAGAGAGAGAGAGAGAGAGAGAGAGAGAGAGAGAGAGAAAGAGAGAAAGAGAGAAAGAGAGAAAGAGAAAGAGAGAGAGAGAGATAGTGAGAGAAAAAATGGTTCTTGCTTACGATGATCTCCGATAGTCTTACGCCGAGTTGAAAACTTAAAAACGAGGGCATCTCGAGCGTGTGCATGAAAAGGCTTTATACAAATATTTATTTTATCGATAAACACATAGAGATACGATTTATGAAAACGGCATTCATTATAATTCTCGGTTACGTGTGATTAGCATTTATATAGTCTGAGAATTAAAATGCCGAATGATGCTATTGAGACTGAATTGCCCTTTAAAACTTTACGTAACTTTCATTACGTCTTTCCTTTTCTCCTTATATGCGTGCAACGTGCATCGAAGAAATTTCTGCTTGAGAATTTTCAAGAATATTATCAGCAGCGATATATGTCTGTGTTATCCGCATTCGCGTGGATGATTTTTTCATCGCCGATTCCAATATTAACGACAAAATTTCACTATTATAAGGTTTGACGGGAAATTCCATCAATTTATTCATCAAAATTAAGATATAATGATTTGCCAGTTAATCGATAGAGATATCAATACACTTGTTACGTTCTGCAAAGTCATTTGAATGTATCTCAATGTATGTTTTGAAATTAAATCGGAACACAAAATACTTGTGATTTGTTATCTTTTATTCATTAATTATTTGTATGTTGTATTTGTACAAAAAAAAAAAAAAAAAAAAAAAAAAAAAAATGTAATACGTCGATCAAATACAATAAGACTTTCAATTAATCATATTGTTTAAATTTTCCTACAATAGTAAGGGATACGATAATAATATCAATAATATCAATAATAATAATAATAATAATAACAACAACAACAACAACAACAACAACAACAACACATCGACAATACACAAAAAAAAAATTGATCTACGGCTCGTGATTTCTATTTTTTGAAGAAAATGTGAAGCAAGCGATTTATAAATTGCATTCGTTGCAACAATAATCTGCGGCAAAAAAACGTTTCCAATACGTATTGTGAGAATAAAAATTAATTGTTCGATGAAAACAAGATGAAGAATAAATTTCATCGGGAATTACATCTGTAGTGGACTATGTCAAAATTTATTATCCACCGCTCCCGATGCTAATCCAATAACCTTTATTATAAAATATTATAGAAGGCGGAAGAGTAAATGAGTCGCGATATTTAGATTTTGTATAAAATTAATTATAAATAATGAAAAATGTAGTTGGTAAATTTACGTAATATGGGCTTTTTATATCAGCTATTTGGATCTGTTGGCTCCTCCAATTGTAGATAATTATTTGTTATATTTACCATTCAGTTATTTGGAATATTTGGAATATTTGGAATATTTGGAATATTTTCACTTTAACATTTCATATAAATTGTTTAGTTTAAGAAAATGTTTATTTTCCTTTAACGAATCCGCTTTCGTGTTATTCGGCAATTAGAATCTCTTAACGAGCGCATAAATATGTCGAAATAAATTTCATACAATGATTAAATATCGTGTAATTATTAAAAATTTATGGCCATTCTTATGAAATAAAGTAATAAAGATAGAAACAAGGAAGAATTGCGGATGCGATGATAATCGATAGTTGCCTCATCCCTCCACAGACCATTACATTTTTAATTTAATAATCCGTAACAATGGAAGACCAAGCAAATGATCAATTAGCAAAAAGAAAATCTTGTTCACGGTTATTATGCGCAATTAGAATAATGAACCGCCTTGCAAACAACTCCAACTTTTCCCGGCAATAAACATTTATTTATAGAAAATGACGAGCAGCATCGCTCAAAATTCCCAGTTAAATCATACACATCTTTTATCTCTCTCTTGTTTTTTGTTGTTGTTGTTATTGTTAACGCGCCACTTGCTTTTATCGCGCACGAGTCCCAATAAAACAACATACCTCGCGTTCCATTAAAGCCCCGATCGAAGCCGCTGCTCGAGCGCTTACGAAACATTACCCAACTCGCGCAAAGAGGAAAAGCAAAACAGAAATGGTAATTACAATTGCATAATTGAGCCTAAGACGAGTGCGACGGTCATCGCGTCGCGTCTCGTCGTCGCTCGACATCGACAGCTACGAGGGGAATCTCCTCTCATCGCGTAACGATCCCGGACAAACACTCCTGGACGAGATCTGGGAGAGATGCGAGAGCTCGAGCCAGTGAAAACCCCTCTCTCGTCATAATTCCCAGGCAGACGACGCCCGAGAGCGTGACCTTCTTCCTTCCTGGGCCATGGTGCACCGTCCTCCATCTCCAGCTCCACTCCCGACGAGTGTGCTTAAGAGTCCTTCGGCTCTTGCGCGAAAGTCGTCGTTTTCTCGGGATGGCAAGGTCGATTAGAGTCAATGGGAATGAGCTGGGCTACACCGATTTCTCACGCGAGGGGCAAACGCGTCGTTGTCGGCTTTCCTATTTTGGAGAAAGCCTAGGATAATTTGTACTCGGTGGAAGGGGGAGATTGGACGTGGCCGAGCTTCCGAGTGGAAATCTTCATTGCTTTGGCTTGGCCGTTGCGCTAATGCCTCATCATCACGAGGATGTACATTTAGATATTGCAGATTGTACGCTTTGTTAAGTTTATTGAATAATACCGCGATTGCGCATACAACATGGAAATGTATACATAATATGCTTTATATATATATATATATATATATATATATAGGCTTTATAAACAGGAATACACGAAAGTGTGCAAAGCTTTACGTAGAGAAAATCAATAAATCAGCTATTAAAATGTTGTCCGAGATTGTGAAAATATCACGATTTTGAAATTACATGAGTAATATATATATATATATATATATATTTTTTTTTAGATATAATTAATAACAGCATATGTATATATGCATTATTATCGTTCTTATTGTAATACAAAAGCAATAATTTTCATCGCAGGTACTTTCTATAATGAAAGTTCAAGTCATTGGATTGGAATAATTGAAATTTTCATCAGTCAATATACAAAAAATATATTTCTCTTTATGTAGCTTTGCAGAGTAATTTCTGTGCGCTCTAGAATATCAAATTATTTTATAATTCCTTGTTTAATTTACAACTTTAAATTATTGTCTAATTACCTGTCAAATATATTCACGTGCGTTTGACTGGAGCTACCGAAACTATCGATAAAATATTTTATAAACAAATGCTTTTTCTTTTTATCATGGGCCTCATCTCGTAAAACCTTCCGTACATGTTCATTCATGAATCTCTAACCGACAAGTAATTGTTATTAACGACCTCTCATAGCCACACGAATGTACAAACAAATATATAACATAAAACTATTACGTCAGGAATGACATTAAATAAAGAATTATAAATTACAATGTTTTTAAAATACGTAACTTGTGTAAATTGGTAAATTGCCGGCAATTAAGATACGAATAAATAATAAGTTTCATGCATTATCTAATTTACGTTGGAGTAGTGTACATCTCATCGTTGCCGCTGTACATTATATTTTCTTATAGGATAAATTACCAATAAGCCTGGCATTGACGAGATAACGCATGCTGGATCCTTGATCAATATTGATCGGGTAGCTAAGTTGCCGTCTAATCAGACATTGTGCCTGATAAAAAATTACGACGATCGTCGAGGAAGAAAAAAGGCCGAAAGCTTTGCAAACCATTCGCGATTTGAACATTAGAAGGCCCCGTGCGCCTATTTCAATTACCATTGCAAATTTATCAATGCCTAATTATACGTATTTCACTTACTCATCCCACGCGCCGACTTCATCCCATCAATTATAAATGGCCGGACTTGTGTTTGCGCGTTATCTTTCCGTGTGTCGGACGAATGCCCATGTGACGTACGTCGCTCAGTCGATCAGAGAGATAGATAGAGAGAGAGAGAGAGAGAGAGAGAGAGAGAGAGAGAGCTATTACAATGCCAGAGTTTGCAAGATATTTTGACTTCAGCTTCTCTCGAGCGTCTATGTCGCCGCCGTTGCTACTTGCATTAGGCGGTTCGTCGCTGTCGAAATGCTCGCACTACGGCTAAAGATATCCCGTGCCTATCGATCAGGAGCTGAGCGAGAAAGTCGTGACTGCTGTTGGAACCGGTCCAAGCACCGCCTAATCAGTAGTCGCTGTCCTGTAATTCTATAGCTTTTTTCTGTCCGCATTCTTTCTCACTCACTCCCTCTCAGCCTATAATTTCCATCGCTTATGCGATAAGAGTAGTTGGTAGCAGTCTGGAGCCCCAAGAACACCGAGTTTTCCGGGGGAAGTTTTTCACACTTTATTTGCAAAATTGCCGATTCCTATGATTGCTTCGGCTAATTATATGTCCTGTTCGAACGCCGACGGTATTTTATTGACGTTTTCGGAACGAGCGACTCCGCGACTACAAATAATTCACGCCCAATGTTTCCGACGCATTTTCCAGCTCGTGAAATTTGTGATTCCAACTTGTTGAGTTGGAGGCTTGTGGGAGTATAAAATTTGAGCCAATCAACTGACGCTCTCAAATGAAAAGATATTTTTAGGTAATTCAAAGGTATAATTATACGTAATTGCGAAATTTGGTGATAAATGAATTTCTCGTCGATATGAAAGCGAAACCTTCCGCTAATATTATTTATGAAGAATGTCCAGATAAATCTGGTATTTTTTACGCCGATGAAAATGCCAGGAAAATTAAGTCGATAGTTAAGGCTGCGCCAAACGATGGCAATACATTTAATAAAAATTCCAACGAGGTTTTTCACCACTCCGGGAAAATATCAACTTTTTTACAGCCATTTAAAGTACAAATATTAATTGCCGATGAATTACGTTAATTATATCAATTACTAAAAGCGCGCGCGCGAGAGAGAGAGAGAGAGAGAGAGAGAGAGAGAGAGAGAGAGAGCAGAGCAGAGCAGACAGTGCGTCTAAAAAGGACGTGAAAGTGCCGCATTGATTGCCAGCACTGCCTCGTTTCCGCTCACGTAATAATGCAAATATTTAATAATTCGAGGCGTCAATCAGCGTCGATCCCTTGACTAATCCATAAAATAATAATAATAATGATGATAATAATGATAATAATGATAATTATGACGATGATGATAATCGTCGTTGATAGTTGATATGTCGTGTGGTGGGCAAGGCGGTTCGATTACCGTACACCCTCGTTTCTTTCAGCCGCTGTCCCCACGGGCCACGATGATCCACGAAAGGAAGGAGAACACGTGGAGTTGGAGGTGTCTGGTGAAAGCAACGGGATTACAGACGCGAGATTCGGCAAGGATGGCCAATTATTAGCACGATTGGTGCGAGACACGCGCCTCCCGAAACGACATCATAGTGGCGAACTTTACTCCGATACGCTTTACTTTGGCTAATTTTCTTCCTTCAAGGATCATCGAGACGTAATGATTATTTTTAAAAGAATATCACGATGGCATCCTGGTGTTACCGCACCAACTGCCAGGGCCTCTTCGTAATCGCTCGTCCGCTTAATGACATTTCACTGACAATCCGAGCCGTATCCTTTCACCCGGCGAAATGATTTTTAAAAACTCTCTCACCACCAACGGCCGCTTACGCTCATTACAACGAGTCTCCGACATTATTCATCGTTACATCGGTATTAATACAGAAATCGCGGCTATTACTCACTTTATCAGGCGCATAAATCACGAGAGCGCCGGCCCAGCATTAAAATTTAAAGGGCCTTCGACGTGCAAATATTTATCGGTCGGTGGGGGAGGGGGGGTGTGCACGCGCGTGAAAATTAAAATTCAAAAGTTGTTGTGGGATGGGTCGGTAGGGGAGGTAGGGGGAAGGGAGGCGAGACGAGCCGACACCGCGGCCCCTTTTTTTTTTGCGCCACTGGGAAATAATGGGTTAAGGCCCAAGCGCCATTAACTCGACGCTGCATCGGCTATTGAAGCCATCGGCGAACCAACGTGGGCCTCGCCAAGCCAAGCCAAGCCCCCCCCCCACTTCGCCTAATAACACCTCGTTTCGCGAAGATGATAGCCACCACCGGAGCCGCCGAGTCACCTACGGAATGATGTATAGCGCGATCTCGTTAGCGCGAGTAAGTTGGCTGACACTGAGTGCCGAGGATGAAGATGATAGGTGGGTGGTGGAGTAGGGAGACGTGTCGGGGGTTATTATTGAAATAGCATCGTTTATCGCCTCCTAGTTGACATCGACGTCGACGCCGAACGATAATTAGCCAATGTTTAGGCGAGCGACGAGCGAATAGTGGGCGAATAGTGGGCGAATAGTTGCACCGGAGCCGCAACATTAATCACGACAACTCCCGCGAAGATTAAGGAGTCTAATAATAATAAAAAAAGATTAACAGGTGCTAATCGAGGAGAATTTAATGGATCTTGGCTGCACGGCCTTGGCACGGGAGAAACGAAGGAAGTTGAGCCTTAAAACAATTAAAGATGACGGGTAGGATGGATGGCAGGTCGATGATTAAAATGTCTCGGGTGTGCTTCCTCCTCCTATCGCACACGGCCCATATTATTCCCAAGAATTTTTATCTGTCGCCGTTTCCCCTAAAACTATTGTTTATCCGAAGCTCTGGTCCATAAAG
>NW_011948428.1:2574917-2598570 GCF_000503995.2 Ceratosolen solmsi marchali
TTTTTTTTTTTTTTTTTTTTTTTTTTTTTTTTTTTTTTTTTTTTTTTTTTTTTAATAGCCACTCAACAACAACAATCGTGGGAGAACAGTGCTTTAATTTGTGTATCTGGTGCTTGATCGGCCGAGGAAATGATGAAATCGCCGATTAATGAAACGATGTTAATGATAAGGCGCGTATTTATCGGGCTGTGCATTATCTCGAGTAGCTTATATTGAAGTTGAGTTTAACGTAGCTCAACTAATTATTGTCGTGTTAGGTTAGGAGTATTAAAGTTGAGTTTAAGGTAGAGTTTATTTCTTTAGCCGAGGATACGAAATCCATTCGCATGCTTGATTGCGCAAATTGTAAGGAAATCTCGAGACATTTGTGAAATAGGTAGACGAATATTTTCTAGGAAAACTTTTGGAATTTTTGCAATTTTTTAAGTATTCGCAGTTTGAAGACTTGAAAATTTTATGAAATTACCGCCGCTTAACTTCAGTTATATTTAATTGGATATGCGATAATTTCTTTAACCATGATTTTATGTTGTTAGCATTTGTTAACTTTCAAAAGATCGGCACAATTTTGTTTCTCTCTCGAATTTCATGACGAAACGTTCGAATAATATTTTACAGATTTATGTTTACCTACGGTTACAGATTTCCTTCCTACTTACTCACCGAAGAAACTCGTGCCATTAAATTGTTTACCTGTCAAATCAAATCAATCAATCACACTGCGATTTCAAGATTATTGAGTGTTGGATATAACGTTTCTACGTTTCATTATGAAGCGAAGATATCTTGGAGTGATTCATAAATGTAGAAAATGCATGTACTAAATTAATTGTATATCGTTACAAAATCAAGCTCTCAATGTCTCAAAATTCAATGGAAAAAAAAAACAAGTAATACGTGTGATTGAATTCTCATTATAACTTAATATGATTACAATCGCTTCGTGAAACGAAATTCTTCAAATATGAAAACTCATCTCAATATTATTTATGTGTATGTAATACTACTACAAATAATCACTCGGTCATAATCCTATGTACTGATTATAAAAATGCGGAGAAAAAGTACGAGTTCCGAATGTAATTATTGTAAAATAATAAAATAAAATTATTATATGGAAACGCAATAGACATTGAGGTAGATATTTAAAAGACGAGATTTCTGATGTTGATTAAATTAAATGTTTTAAATGCCGATACACGATTAATTGCACTTTACTTGTTATATACTCAATTTCTCTAATTCATATATTCAACGGAACATATAAAATATGATTTTTTTTAATTAATAATTAATGGTCTTAATAATTAAAGTAAAATTTTTCATCAATATATATATATATCAAATGAACACCAAGTCATATTATAATTTTCATACAAAACATTATATTTGCTATTTATATAGCATAGAAATGGCGATAAAAGGTTAAAGAGTAAAGCTGTATAGAACAGTTGGAGAAACTGTTAGTAAGTAAAATCAAACAGCATTATTATTATTATTATTATTATTAGAAAGAAAATATAAACTAAATTTTTTTTACATGTATATATATTTGGATAAAGCAGATAATATTTAATATATATTCATAAAATGAGTATATTGAACATAAAGTAGAATTAGAGATCAGGAAAAGATTATATTCGAAAAACATATTATTTAATTCGATTAGCGAGTTGCTGAATATCTGATATGCTATCATCGAATCTAAAAATTCACATTTATATGGTAATAATGACGATAATTACACATGATTAGGAAACCTAATATCCGATAAAATAAAAGAATTCCGATGAGTGGAAAAAAAACTATGATTATTATGTAGAGAATCCTCTTGCAGCTTCCTGTATTATTAGAAAATTAAATTACCTAAGATAAGACACGATTGACGTATAGCAAATGTGTAAAATAATGGGATGTCGTTTGGGATTCCAGTAAAATAAAAAAATAATAATAATAAAATTAAATATTCCCAGACGGATGAAGCAAATAAAAAGGAGGCCATTGGGATTATTTATTTAAAAATAAATAGGACACAATAGTAATTATTTATAAAACTAGTATGTCAACAGAATACGGCATCATGGCTCAGTTGTAAAAAAAAATTATTAATTTGTAGTAGTATTAAAGATGACCATATTTTTCTAAATAACAGTAAAAGATTTAAGAGTTTCTATTTGTAATGCTAGACGTATTGTGTTTACACATAACACTGTCGATAAAACATTAGAATGTTATAATTTTGTACTTGAAAGATCAAAATCTTTTTAGCGATAGAAAAATTAGCTGATAATACGGGTTAAATGTAGGTTTACAATAATGTACAATAAATTAGTTGATTTTTAATAATTTAATAATTTAATCATACATATATATATATATATATATATATATAATTCAGAATTTTCGTTAATGTAATAAAATAATTATATAATACAAGTTTCTATATAAACATTTAAGAGCGTAATCGAATAGACAAATAATTAATCATAAGAGTAAGCTTATTTGTTTATTTTTCAAATATCGATAATCCCTATAAAATATATTTGTGAATCACGAGACGCAGCAATCTATCTCATTTTTTAAATGTATAAACATTATTGATATGCACAATATAATAAATGTAGTTGAAACGGTTGATACGAAAAAAACGTTATTCATGTGATGAGGAGCATTTGTCTGTTTACTAACATTTTATCAACAAATATCTGATGTGCCTGAGCTTTGAAAAAGTAAATAAAGCTTTGATGTTTAATAATATGCGATAAAATGTTTATTATATTTATATTGCATTTATTTTCTATAGAAAGAGAAAAAAGAAACTTATATTTCATTAAAAAGAACTTAAATCAAAGTTTCTTAGCTTTCACTTGGAGACTATTACAGAAAAATTAACTGAGAAACTTTCGAAAAATCTGGAATTTTTTTTTTTTTTTTTTTTTTTTAATTCGAAGAAATGTGAATTGCTTGTAAATTTCTTTAAAATGTGTATTAATGTACATGTATTGAAACATATTATTAAACTTATAAGTACTTTATTAAAAATGTACTTTTGTTTAATTCAGTTTAATGTCATTTTAAACGCATTCAAGAAACAATTTGGTCAAAATTTCCCAAGAAATATACTTATTAACATAATATATGTAATACATAATATAATAAAGAGAAAGTAAGGTAGTGTATGAGTAATTTTTCTTTTCAATATTATGATTAAATTAATGGCTTCTTGAATAATGAATACAACTAATGTTAAACTAATAATAAAGAATTAAAAATTTTATGAAAAATAAATTGTAATTTAATTATTTATACTGTTCGGAAATAATTGTAATAATGCCTACTTATAGAAATATTCATCGAACATCGAAATTAATTATTTAAAGCAAATATATTTAATAAGCGTAAGGCATATTGTAAACCAATTAATATATCCATGGTTTCGTCCTTCTGTATTACAGATTGGTAATGTTAAATGAGAAGGTTGAAAAATAGTTGCGATAGCTTAATAAAACCAATGAAAATCATTACTTTAATAGTCCGTGTTTAATCAATAGATTCGAAGCAGTTAATATTTATATTATATTTGATGACTTGATGTTATTTGAAAGTAATAGCATTTATGAACAATTTATTTTCTTACAAACGTACAATTACATGTTGAATCGAATCTTGGATAATTGATTGTACGTTACTTTCTACTTCTACCGATTGCCTTGATAAACTAATTTTAATCTAATTTTTATTAGTGAACTTGTCAACAACAACAACAATAAAAAAATAAATAACAACGTCATTCAATTTTAATCTTTCAATGTTTTATTATGATTTTTTTTTATTTTTATTTACGAAGACATGATCTGTACAATTTTCAATAATTTTCGTAAAGTAACACAATTGGAAAATAGCACAAGTTCATACTTACAATTCGTGTATAAGCGCATTATTAGTAAATATTACTTTAGATATGAATTAATTTATATAAAATAATCATTATAACGTAACCATTATAAGAATTGAATATATATATATATATATATATATATATATATATATATATATATATATGTACATATGTATGTAGACTAATTCAATCTAGTTCCGTTATTCCTAATTCAGTTGGATAAAAAAATTGATAAATAAGCTTTTGAGCCCTAGTCGATTGAAGTCTGTTAACTGGTTATTTCTCTTAGCTTCCCCTTCGCCACCACACGCGCTTAAGTCGCGCATGTATTAGATTTTTTAATCAAAGTTTAAATATATAATAAGATATATTTTAATTCCATTATCATGAGACTTTGGCATATTTAGATTATATAACGTATCTCAAATCACGGTACTTTTTTTTTTAAATAAAACAACTCGACCTTCTCATTCAGTGAAACACAAAAAACGATAAAAAGAAAGAAGAAATAAAGGGTAAGGAAAATAGATGAAGATAAAAAGGAAAAGAAAAGAAAAGTGAACTACAAGATCGTAAGATACTGCTAAAACGGTTAAATCCATCGACGATTCCGTTCCATTCAATATACTACTTATTCTTCCGAGACCTTAGCCATGCACAATGTCATGTATCATGTCTCAAGGACTCGAAATTCTTATTTATTGCAGTCTATATAAGATATGTGCATTCGTTGTTCGAATGCGCTCGTCTACCATTTAAATTTTTCATTTTCTGTTTTTTTTCTTCTTCATTGTTTCCGTTCCTTCAAATCCGTTACAAAATGACAACGCATAGATCATGCAAAAGCGAACACTCGAAAGTAAGGCAAAGCCCGCTAAATATCTCGACAACAAGGTTAATTTATGAAAATTACGAGATCGTGTGTATTTATATGTGAAATTAGGATGATATATATATTTATCACAGTTGAAGGTTATAAATATTCAATTATTCACTCCGATATTACATTTAATTTAATAAGGTTGAGGCTTTATTCGATAATAAATTCATGGGTCTGTAAATAAATGAGTATCGAGTATAAAGAATTGTAACTTGATAGATTCGGTATTACGGTAATGTTCTACTTTCATAAATCATAGATAATTACGAGAAGATTGACATCGTTTCATAGAGATTATCGGAATGTTTATTTTTCCCTATAAAAACGAGTTTAATCATAATTCCGAAAATTGCATTAACGACGCCCGACTAACAATATTATACGTGACAAATACATACACATTCGTGCTACATCGACATTCGCCTCGCATATCGTTTAATCCCCAACACAACAATAATTTCACATAAATAATAGAAGATAAAAGTGGAATATTTCATCAACAATTGCAATTTTATCTATCATTGGCTACGAATTTTGCACGATGGGCTGAAATCTCATTAGAAATTGTTCGAGATTATTTCTCAAAATAATTGTCGTTGAATGGTCGAAAAATCGTATCATTCATCAATCGTACACAATTCCACTCAACTAAACACGTAACTTTAATATTAATGTCAATACTATCGAGGATCAAGGAGACATACGGGGTGATGCGAAAATACAAGTTCCTAAATCACAGATACAATTCGTACATAACGATGGGTGTCCATATATCCCATACTTCAACAGTATCATCAACGACAGTTTCACCAGCTTGACGTACACCAAATTCTATGGGTAATTTCAGAACGACGTGCCCTTCAATATCATCAACGTCAACGTGACTACAGAAATGGCGATATCAAGATCGTCATCATACTTAAGTAATCGACAACAGGTCGTACGACTTCCTGTTCACCAGCCACTATCGTCGAGGCTGACTTTCACGCGGCCAATGCACACTACGTCCAAGTTCCTCGCATTTATCAATGTTATCGGTTAACTGGTCGTGATGCGAGGCATTATGTGTACACGCGCATGGCCATGACCAGAAATGCACGATTTCTATCCCAGCCAAGAAGCGAAGATGTACGTATTCTCGTTAGCTTCAATAAACGATTTCTATACTTGCGATAATTGCTCTCGGGGCCTGGATTGTAATTAACTTGATCCAAAGCGTTTAAGAGAAATCGGAATTGATTAGGTGAATATTGGCAGAATTACGTACAATTACTTTGCGAAAAGGCTGTTCCACTTGCTATTTACGAAGTCTCGTATTAACTAGCTAAGTATTAAGTAAATAATTCGACAAATCGAAACAAAAGATAGATATTAAAATCTATAATTCCACATAATAGCTTGATAGTCTATTTGTATACGTATATTCATATTATCAAAGAGCTTGAAAATTAAAAAGAACATGTCATGTTTAACGTACGTACATGCGTTGCTATTGCTTAAGTGGTTAGTTCGTAACCCCCGTGTACAATCGTAACGATTTTAAGCAAAAACGACCCCACAAATCTGTCAATCGCGAATCAACAATCAGATTCGTATTACTTAAAAACAACAACAACAACAACAACAACAAAAACACACCAACTGTATTCTTTAAATATCATTTAAAATAATTTCAAAGTACTTTTAACATACGATACACAAGATTAAGTAAAACGATAATTTTAGACCTTATCCGCGAGGTTCACACTCACATCCATACTAATAATTATATAAAATATAAATACATTCCAATGTAATCATGTAATTTTCTAAACACAACCAATATTCTGACAAACCGACGATGCACTTTCAATACGTCAATCACTTTACCATTGCCCACTTCCTAGTCTAAGTAAGCCCATGAAAAAATACGGTAAAAAAATAATGTATAATCATAATAATTGCAACAAATAAATAATTTTCTTAATGTAAACAAAGGGAAGTTCGTCGATTAAAATCATTTGCAGACTTTCATAAAGACTTTAATGGCACGTGCCACTTAATCCATTCGCATGACATGTGCCATGTAGCACAGTAATAAAGATTATCGCGAATTTACATTTTCCTGCCAATGTGAATGCGATCGAAAGAAAAAAGCTGCCGAGCCGCGACGCGTGCCCAAGGAATAATCCCAGGAAAATTATTCAGCCCACACACCGGCACAACAACTACCGAAAGCGAAAAGGTGAAAACCCGGACCCCATTTGTCTTCGGGCTTGTTCTTTCTGCGATTTTGTCGCACGCGCACTTACAATAACGACGCTTGCAGCGAAGAATCCACCTAGCCATGGATTCTTATTCCACATGGGTGGGAGAAAGCGCGAAAAAGGATGTTATGCAAATGCTTGGCTTGGCATTCACTTCCTCCCACCCATCTGTCTCACATGCGCATTCTAAGTTTTCACCTAATTCCAGTCTCCTTTCCTTCCAATTCCTCCTCCACCACGAATGTAGCAATTATTTGATTTCATTAGACTCTGAAAATCTTTAAATGCTCCAAGTTTTGTTTACCAATATGCAAAATAATAATTGTTAATAATTAACCACTGTTGACTTTCACTGAAATTGTGCACCGTTTGATACGGTTCACGTTATCAAACTTTTTTCTTTTCTTTTTTTTTTTTTTTTTTTTTTTTTTTTTTTTTTTTTTCCATTAAAGTTATAGAGGCAAACGTATTTTTACATAAACTTTATATCAATTTTTATTCATTAAAGGGAGTTTTTATGTTATTTGAATATCTGCTTAATGAGATAAGTGGAGAATAATTTTGTAATCGTAATTAATTATAATTCTAAACCTTTACAATTTTCACTTTCTCAGATGTAAAAATGAATTTTTCTTCCAAATTATAGGCTCAAAATGTCATATATATGAAAGCCCATTCGGTTAATTGTATTCTTATAGACAAATTATGATATTTATTCCGAATAAATATATCGATATTAATAGCATTAAGAAGATAATTACAAAGTATTTAAAAAGAAAGTTAGAGTTTTAATGATACGCTTTAGAACAAAAATTATCGGACATTTATCGATTACGGTATGGCATTTTATGGTATAATTGGTGGCTAATTATTCAATGGGAAACGTTAAAATTTTGCTTGAAAAAGATATTTAAAGCTATGCTTACCTATTGTAAATTACATTGCCAAAGATCTTGTAAAATTCTCGATAAGATGATTTTGTTTTGTTATTGTTATTGTTTTTTGTTTTCGCTTTTAATATGAAACGAACCATTTTCAAAACATGTTTTTTACACGCTCGAAATAACTTATTTGTGCATTCAGATTATATTTTTAATGAATTATAAGACAATTTATACACATTTTCACTAATAATGTTTGCCTGTTTAATGAATTTAACAGTTTGCAATGGATGTATGATGGATTAAACAAAAATTTACATGGCATTAAATAAGCGCTATTACTTAAAATATTAAAAATAATATACCCGATAATATTTTAATTGCATATATCATTTAATTAAACTTGGGACTCTTCTTATCGTTATAAGAACTTTATAAACTTAAGTCATTAATGGTAATATTTTTGTATCAAATTCGAGCCTCGTCTTAAAATTATTACGCAACTTACATCGTAAATGTAATATCAATCACTGTACATAATGCATGGAGAATATTTAAATTCATATATGCTTATATAAAACTTAATTGTCGTTATTTTAAAAAGCTCGAAGTAACAACATTAGCGCTTTTTAGTGTATAATATAACATCTGGTTATGGTGCTACGAATTCGTAAATAATCGCGGCCAAACATAATGGTATAATTAATGATAAATCATAAAATATACATATGTTTGGAACGGTTGAGTTTTATGATGATTAAAGGTTATCCAGTAATTAAGCTTCAAATATTTAATTGATGAAATATGCTAATATTAGTAAAAACATTTTTCCAACAAGAGCGGATGATTTCTCTTGTCTCTTCATTTCTATGAAATTCTTTAGGCATACGAAACCGAGGACTAATCCAAAAGTACATTTGATTTCAATATATAAATTTAATTTTCGAAATAACTATTTAAATTTACTAATTGTTTTTATGTATACTTTAGCAATACAAGAAACATAATTGTGCATTAATAGGCGGAAAAGCTTTATTGCCTATGAATTTCTTCTGATCGCTATTAATCGGTACTTTAATTGTAAATAAATGGTCTATCGTACATTCTATCGTTCACGCATCTAAAAATTATAAATAATTTACATTTCAGCTTAACATACGACGAAAATCTTAATTTCTTATATTACATCATCGAAATAAGCATGTAAAATTGATCTAAATTATTTCAACATATATGCCCTGTACACTTTATAAGGTTAGGTAAAAATTTTTCTATTATTATTTATAATTTTTTATTTCATTTAATATTCAACTTTTGTTTCTCTTTCACATCAAGTTTTGACGAATGAAGTGGCTACGCAATAAATAAATTCACAAACGATCGTTGTTTCGTTTGTAAATGTCCTCGCACACGATTGCACCATGAGAGCATTTTGCAGTATCGAGACATTAGAATTATTTTATTTAAAATATCTAATCAGATTGCATGGAAAAGTGAAAATAAAATTGGCTAAACTCTCAAACGTGCCCCATAAGTCTCAATTGCTTCGTGCGAGTCAAATTTCACCACGAAGGAGTGATAAGGGGGAGGCGAAATATTCAAATGTCAATATCATGAAAGAATTTACCAAACGCTTTACGATTATTAATGAGTGATTATTAATAATTTGCCGCATTGTTTAAGGTTTTCGATAAAATGCATACTCTATGACAAATTTCAAGGGCGATGAGAGGGGAACGATTGGCGGCGAAAGATTGGACGGGGAGAGCAACACTTTCACCTTCACCTGCAGACAAGTATTACATTATAGTAAAGATAATTCACAACCTTGCACGCTGCAAATCATTACTTTATCCCCCGGATACTTCGTTATAAAAACTCTTATGAGAATATGCTCTCCCACAGCGTAGCACACGAAAAAAAAGGACGATTAGCTTCAAGTGTAAGCCTCGTAGGAAGCGAAAGTGAAAGCGGCGTTTAGCCTTTTTCCTAAGCTTGCCTGGGCATTTTCACTCGCGGAAAGCTCCGATTGTATAATCCAAGATGCATAAACCGACGAGCCTTCCTGAGAAAAGCCACCGCTACTTGCACATGACTACGTGTGTTCGAGACGTTATTAGACGCATCGCGTAATACTTTTATATATATATTTTATGTGTGTGTGTGTGTGTGTGTGTGTGTGTGCGTGCGTGCGCGATGTGTGCGCCCGGACGGCGGAAAGGGGGATATCCTAGATAGATATCGGTGCGCACGGCGCCCCCAAAAGCTCCGGGAGCGCGCTTGCGATTACGCTAGAAAGTAAGAATTATGTGGCACGGCACGGTCACTTTCACTCATCGCTTATTCGGAATAGTAAAGCAAAGAACGACTTTGGCTCGGCCGGCGACCATTATCCCACGGAACTTACGATTAACGCATAATGGCGACCCTGGGCGCGAGGCAACGATTATCGGTTAAAGGAGAAGGAGAGCTTTACGTCAAGTTGGAATACAAGTTTTGCGAAGGAATTTTAACATTCGTGGCACGTGGATGGAGCTATTCGAATCGCTAAAAGCGCATTCACTCACTTCTGGCGCCACGAGATATGACAGGCCCCGACTCTTTGCCACTCGATTCTCTCGCAAAACTGTACATCACGATATTGAGCTGAAAACTGAAGGAAGAAAGCGAGGTTTTTAATATTTTTCAGCATGCAGTGGCGAACGCAGGCGAATTAAAATTTCACTTCAAGCAGAGCGAGTCAACCACTCGCATTATCACTTGAAAAGTCTTAAGTGCACGGTATGACGAACCGATTGATGCATTTATCGAATGATAGCTTTTATAAAAATTACTTAAAATGTATGCGGTTCGTGAAAAAACGTACTTTACAACTCCGCTAAAATGCTTTCCCGAGACATTTCACTTGGTTCGCGCTTTTTATCGATTTTCTCCCTCTCGATTTTTGTACGCGCGACGATAGAGAAGCTTGAAAAGAATAAAACGAACTTGCCAGTCACGAAGACTGGATGATCTTAGTACGAGCGGATGAAAAAATTTCCAGTCTCGACTTTCAACGGTACATACCATATCCTTATGAGTTTTAATTTTTTTAATTTTCCTCACAAACTATGCCACACTTACATTTTAAACGTTCTTATTATATTATAATGTTTATTATTGTTTATACTAGTATATCGATATCATTATTGTGCAATTCTAATGCCATTGAGACCGAGACGGAATATTTATCAATTATATATATATATATATATATATATATATATATATATATCTAGTTGTTCAAAAAAAAAAAGTTAATATTCTTCTAATCTATTAAATACTTATTTAACTTTTTGTACTTTGACAACTGTCTCATTTATTTATATGAATAATGATGTTAATACAGACATTTTGCTATTGTCGCTTTGCATAAGAATGCTTCATCGAACCATGATAATAAATATCGGCAATAGACTTGAATTTATCTTACTTATGTAACAGAATTCAAATTAAATTAATATTGATAAGAAATAAATAAGATATGTAGATTTGTAGTGGACCTATACACATATATATTCTATGTTTCCGTAATTTTAAATTTTAAATTTAATTATATGCAAATCCAATAGATATTATTTACATGTTTATTTCTTAATATTAGAAATTGAATGGATATTTTGGTTAGTAACTCATCATTATTTTTGCCCACCTTGTGCTTATAAACTAAGCGATAATTTCATGTAGGATTTGTAAAATGATGAAATAATTTTTGAAAGCAAAATCTGACTTGATTCACTTTCTACACATCAGCCAATACAAATTTTCATGTAATTAGCCAAATTTAATTTTTCTTTTTACATGCATTGCGTAATTTTGTTAAAAATTAAAAAGAAAGCTCTTATTAACAAACATTCGCACGCATAAATTCATTTAACATAGATTTATAAAATTCAATATTGAAAGTATCGGTGATGGTGCTTTAGATGGGAACGTGAAATTACTCAATAACGACATCAATTACTAATACTTACGTGTGTAATAAGATAAGACGAGTGTCGAGTATGTGGAAACAGTTTGGACGTGCATTTACATAAACGCCTGGATACTACCAACAAATTGATGAAGAAAGCGCTAACCTTTCTCCAATGATCAATCGTTGTACATCATTGAAATCCGAAGAGAGAATATGCCAAAGGATAATGGAAATGACGAGGAATAAGTCGCGTGATATATCGGTATATTATTAGAAAGAGTTGGAAATAAAGGTAGAGGAAGGGAGAAAAATTATAATGGAATATCAATCGCTATTTAAATGAAGGTAAAAAGAAAAAAAGAAAAAAAAAACAAAAAACAAAAGAAAAAACAAACAAAAAAAAAACAATTATCATATGGCACTTACAACACAATACATTAATTACATTCTGTGAAAATGCACTTAAGGTTAAATATCCCGAATATCGTATATTCATGAGAAATAATGTTATACTCTTATATGCAATTGGTATTGCTATTGTAGGGACAATTGTATTCAGATCTTTCATGTAGTTGGGATGATTAATGGTCGAGAGATGGGCCGAGTACAACAACCGTAACCAAAGAAGCTAAGAAATATTTTAACGAAGTGTCGCCATCGATTGCTGGACTTTGTGAGAAACTGTAAAAGTTACTTGGTTCTTCCGAAATATCAGTTGTCGAATTAACGTTAGCGAAAAAGAAATCTCCTCGGGTTCGCAATTTCATGAAAAATATTTTAAATGCAATAATTTTTCGTCGAGGCCATTAAAGCCATTATTAAATTAGGATTTGTGCAAAAAAGAAATGTCTTTTACCGCACGCGGAATTCTTCGGCGCGGGCTACAAAAATAGGAAAAAATGCAAATCTCGAAGCGACATGGAACCTTAAAGGCATTATGGAATAGCAGAAGAGATAAGAGATCCGTGGGTAATGATAAGTTGTGCATTACGCGAGCACAATACCGCGAGCGCGCGTGCCCAGGCCGACCGTAAGTTATTTTAAATGTAATTTGAAACTTTTACGAGTAATAATTTTAATGGACAGTAAAGCGAGTCAGGGCTCTATAACTCTTCGGCCTTCTTTCCTGAGAAGCTTTCAAATCGTAGAGCGAGCCCCGATCGCTTTTTCCCTTTTTCTCTCCCGAGTAATGTAAATTGGCAGCTTTCATTCATAGATTGGAAAATTGCTGCTCGCGCGCGCGCGCGCACCCATTGAGCAAAATATTTAATGAGAGCGGGCAGATGGCGCGCCTTTATGGAAAAGCCGCGGTGAGGAATTAAGGCTTCTTGTTTGACTTACCATTGGACGTGAAATAAGCTGAGATCATTGGAAAATTGAGATAAAATTTGGTATATAAAGAACAAAAAGAAAGAAAAAAGACGACAAAAATAATTGCGATTACCGACAACAAGTGCAAATTATCGGGGCTTCGATTTTCTTTCAACGAGATAACGATCGATTAAACTCGTGAGTAGTAGTAGTCTTTCAATATTCGACTATTAGAAAAAAATTAATTTCTCATGGAATTCATAGCATACGGTTTTAAGAGAAACTAACGTAATTATTTGTCTTTTCTGTTTTTTTTTTTATTTATTATTATTATTATTATTATTATTATTTTTTTTTTTTTTTTTGTACGGAAGAAAAATATTTTAGTTTTTTTTTTTCTTTTTTTAATACGATATATAATATAGAAAGCAGCTTGATAATATTTTAAAATATAAATTTTCAATTATTTTGATCGTTCATTTCTCATGAGAGGCACGTGTTTTCTCAGTAAAAATTTTGAATTTCAAAGTTAACAAGTACATTATTTTATGGTAATTGAAAGTAAATAAATTGTTCCCAATATCTATTACTCTTATCGTAGAATTATTCCACCTCGCATACATAAGGAGCATATTTTGGTCATAAATACGATAAATAACGAGTGACCATTTAGAAAAAGTATGTTAAAATAAAATCGATCTCAAATCATTGAGAAAATTATAATCCCAATATACTGGTAATTATGATTTTCACCTCTCGAAATCTCTCGAAAGCATTAATTTAATAAAGTATTTTAAATTATATTTTCAATAACTTGTAACTATAACGCAGGCATTAAAATATAACCTAAGTGACGCATTGAGAAAAGTCTAACCGTTAGATCATTGTTTAATATAACCTCGAATACAAAAGTGAAGACCTTAATTAACTTTACGCCATTACTCTAAGAATACAGAAACACATCTACATGCGAGAGATAATCTAATAATCTGATCGAGAGATAAATGGTGTCGGCGGTTTCCATAACTATTTAACTCCGAGCACGACCCTAATCAGAACAGAACTGAAGTGATAATTGCTTGTGCCAATAACACCTAGCGCACTAGAATCTATGCTAATAAGTGGAGTTGGGCAGCTAAGGATGTTTAATTATCTGAAACTAGCGGTGTCTTGTCCGGTTGGTTCTCGTAAAAATTGGAAAGAAGACCACACGAGTCTGACTGTTGTATAAAAATTTATTAGAAAGCCACGTTACTCGAGTCTGCCCATCCTCATCCGCTGATACGAATGAGCCGGACATACGCCATCTGGGAGCTTCGATACCACATTCTTACGCAATTTCGTAGAAACGCTCGGTTAACGAACTCTCCCTTTGGACATTTCTCCAACGGATAAGTATTAAAGCGCAATAAGTTTTATTTATTTCATAAGTAATTAACGGCACTTCTTTTCTTTTTTTCCTTTCTTTTAGTGATAAATTTTGAAAAATGAGCATTGTAAAGAAGAATTTCACTAAGTAAACATCATCAAAGCACTGTCGTACGCTTTGACAGTGGAGAAAAGCAGTAAAATACATAAAACAATCGATCGATTGCTTTTAAACGACTAGGTTATTTCTCATTTGGACCTTTAATCGCCGATCACCAATACAAACTCAATTTTCATACGAATAACATTTTTACAGTCAATGCGTATAGGATTTTTCATCGTAGTAATAGCGATGAGAGGACTAACTAATTAATAAATATGACTGATTACGTATGTAAAAGAAAGTTTTTCAAATACATTTCGCTTACATATCAATGATCCCAATGTCAATCTTAACGCGTAAGTGAGTATTGAAGAATATCAAAAGTCTCTTAAATACAGAATAATATGATATCAAGTCGATTACACCTACTTTGCTTTATCTCTTACTTTGATTCTTAATACTTAAGGTACTACATCGATGATTCCATTAAAAGTACTGTAATACGCAGAAACATTAACACTTATAATTGTCGTAATTGCATTATTATTATTATTATTATTATTATTATTATTATTATTATTATTATTATTATTATTTCAAAGATGTCCATCAAACTAAAAATTCGTACAGATTTTTTTAATCGGTAATTTATGACTTGCACGGCATATAAAATGAAAAGAATCCCGTTATATATGAAATATGCGGCAGTACTTTCTTAAAGATTTTTTTTCCACGGAGGTAGAAAATTATTTGAAATGCAGCCAGTGATAAAGAAATACAATTTTTTAAATGATGAAATTACGTTAAAAGCAAATTATGCATTCAGTATAGTCTAAGTAAATTTGGTGGATGTACAAATAACATTTTAATTGTAAATATATGCACTTGCATGACTTCTGTAGCATTTTCAATAATCACTTTCGATAATTCACTTAAGGAAAGATAATTTATTTTCTTCTGAACTGGCAATAATTGGGAAAAATTGTAAATACACGAAATAAATGAATATTCGATGAATGCCGACCGTTGAGAAGATTAAGCGCTGTATAAGGCGACTTAAATGCAGTCATAAAAGATGCATAAATTATTTTTTTTAAATAAAAGGAATATTAAAATATAAATAGAAGTTACGTTTACTAAGTTATTAAACCACCATACTTATCAAAAATAAAATACTTGATATTATTCATTGCAATCAAGGGATAAACTTTATTACCGTTTATATAATTATTCATTTAATTATATAATTATAATCTATAGGTTTAGCAAAAATCATATATGTATGTATGTATGTTATATATATATATATATATATATATATATATATATATAGGTACATATGTACATACGCACAGAAAATATATACTGATATTACAATACAACAAATACTTAATCCTTTAAGCGAACGTAATTTCATTACGTAATTATTATTTTTAATTTAATAAAAGCAAAAATCAATTTACTACTATTATTTATTTATTTATTTATTTATTTATTTATTTTCCATGTTATTGTATGCAACGTAAATTCGTCTATATATCATTTCTATTTAGCGTAAAATCTTAAATTTATCTAAAATAAATAAATATTTATTAGTAATTGTTTTAAATTTTTATGTAAAATTAGACATTTCCGCTTATGTGAAATTTGAGTATAATAAAGTAAATTATTTAAATGTAATAGAATTTTGTTATTGTATCATCAATAAATAATGTCAAAAGCTTTTGCTTTCTAATAATTATCTCAATTAAAACCATCATTTACTTATATATTATTTAAAATGTCAATTTTACTTAGATAAACTTATTTTGCATCATCCTTAATCCAATTATCAAATAATATATTGATTTTTAATAATTTTACTACTCCAAAATTTACAAACATCATTCATACTTTTTATTACTCAATGATTTATATCCAAATAGGTGTATTCATAATATTTTTAAATTTTAGCACAATTAACAATTTATATTATTTAAAAGAAAGAGAGTTGGAAAATTTACAAATATATGATAATCAATGCTTATGAATAAATGAAGAAATCTCGCGAAACGGTTAATAATATTGTTAATTATTATTCTGAAAATCAATGATTCATTTGTTTTATCTATTCTTAACAATTTCAATATTTAAATTATATTTAACACAAATGTAATAGTTAAAAACAACTTTTATATTTAAAAATGTATATAAAAGACGCGTGAATGAATTGCCGAAGAAATCATATATGTGTTTACATATGACTCGGCACTTGGAAAGTAGAAAAACTTTCATCGCACTTTCGGAAGAAACATCGCTCATGGAGAAAGAAGGGCCGCATTAAAAACAAAGTAGTGCAGGATCGAATTAAAGTACTTCAACTCTCGGAAGATGAAGTATGCCGCGATGCCACATTAATCATCGCGTATACAGCTGCGCTGGAGAAAAATAAATCAACCAACGCGTTAACGAAACATTATTCCATACAACAAAATAAATAACGGCTTTCACAGCGCCAAGGATTATTGCAATAATTGCGAATTCTTTTATTTTAACTTGCAAATGCGCGGTAGTGTAACGTGGATATTTAATGATGAAAAAAAAAAAAATAATAAATAATAATAATAATAATAATAATAATAATAATAATAAAACGAAACAAAAAAAAAATAAACTAAAGACTACTATTATATGTAAATAAACCGCTATATTCAATGAAAATTCTTAATTCGCAATCATTCATTGAAAAGAATTTTATTATTGCACATTTGTATTTAATTGTGATAATTGTTACATTATGAAATCTATTACATTAATATCTGCATTCGCTACTATAAAAAATAATGTTAATAACTTTCATTTGTATTGTGTTAAATTTTATTATTCTAATGTGCACGTCATCGATTGTCATTTTAAATATTATCATAATTGCTTTATGTCACTATGTTTTTCTACAGTGTTCGAGACAATTATTCAATGAAAAACATTATGCAAATAATTATTCTTATTCTTCAATTATAGAAAATGGAAAAATGATAAAATGAAAATAAAAGAACGAAAAGCTAAAGGATTAAAAAGTTACAAGAGAAAATGCAAATGCACCATTAGAGTGAAAAATTATCGCAATGAAAACACATTTCCATATTGGCAATGTGGATTAGTGACGGCCATACAACATACATAATCCTCGCTCCTCGTAATGGCGCTCGTTATTGAAAAATGTTGGAAAAGAGTAAATAGAATCGGCCGCGCCGAGCATGAAAGGCTTGAATATTCAACAAAGTCTGCATCCGCGAGCGCTAAGCGAATTGCGCAAAATTTCCCTGCACGGATCCCCCGCCCCCCTTCCCTGCTCTCAATGCTCCCCTCCGCCCGTCCCGTCGCCCTGCCACCAAAAGTCCCGATCCGCGAATTATACGCGCAAATTATTATACGCACCAACACTCGCGATATCGGTCAGAGTATTACACAAAGTCGGCTATTTCGCCCGGCAACATAACTCCTCGGCGAAAAGAAAAGCCGCGCGCGTCTACTGGTAATAATTGGCTTCACTTAATCCCGCGCGGCCCCGGAAACTCACTACACTCCATCACGATCCGAGTCCTCCCTCCCCGAGCCCCTCCCCCACACTACTCGTCCCCGTGGGGACATTAACGAGGCCCATTACTTATCGAGGCGACGCGCTTGTCATCGTCGACGGCGACAAAAAGGCCGCGAAAGTGCTGCATTTCTCTCTCCAGCCAGGCTTTCTAATGCCGGAAGTTCGGCGCTCGCCCCCGCCCCACCACACCCCACTCCACCATAACCTCCAATTTCGACGACATAGCGACGACATAGCGTCGAGTGGCGCAATATAGCGCGGATGAATTGTTGAAGTGGACGGGGAGGGCGATAATTCAACGGCCCGATACTTTGTCTCTCAAATCCCCGTTTTCGGGGCCAGTTCCCAAGGCCCATTGCTCGCATTAAACGCATTGCATTATCATTGGATTGCAACGTCTGTCCCGGCCTCGTTGCAGCTGGCTAATAATGTCTGAGAAATCAATTTCAGCAGCTTCGGCCTCCATAATAATCGGGATTGCAAAGTCGCGCCCTGGAGCTTTTATCTAGCCTCTCTAATTATCCACATGGAGGACGATGCTGCGCCCTTTCGGGTCAGGATGTTCGTTTGGGGTCTCCGATTATCGCGATATAGCGATATGCGATTCGTACGGACGGCCAGTCGAACGAAACGGAAACCCCGACGCGATTGGCGGGATTTGTTGGTGATGGGGAGAAGGGGAAGAGAAATGCTGGCGCGCCAAGAGTCGACCTTGACTGAGCGTCCGTTTGTTGTCGGATCTCGCAAGTTGACGAAAGCCGTGACTTTTCCTTCGGCTTGTTTTCTTTCTATGTTTTTGCGCCTTCAGTTGGCCGCCGCTGATATCGAAGCACGAGAACGACCAAATAACGAGGAGAAATTTATCCTTTCCTTTCTTCGTTTCTTTTCTTTTCTTTGTTTTTTCTTTGTTTTTTCTTTTATTTTTGTTTTTTTGTTTTGTTTTGTTTTTGTCTATCCTTTTTCCTTCAATATTTTTCTATATTTCTTATTAACGCTCACTTTTAGAATCATGAGTGTCAAGCTGCATTGCTTTGTTCAATTTGTGACAGAAGTCGGCTGACGGTGCGCTTTAATATGCCGCTCAACGATCTGAATTATCTCTGACAACGGAATAGTCGAAGGAAATTCATATCGTGCAATTAAAACTGCATTTTGCAACGATTTACAATTAGTTCGCGCATTTCTTGTTAATATCCTGGGAAAAGTAACGATAATTAAAGTTTATTTTGCCGTCGACACTTATCGTAGGGGTGGGGGGGGGGAGTATTATTTAGATGTAAATTACACTACTTCCGTATTTTTTAATGAGCCTGTCGATTTCGTGCTCTAACGTGCAACAATGATAATGCTTCGTTAAATTATGCGGTACTCATTGACAGTTGTCGGTAATGATCAGACGGTAACGATAAAATTTGCCTCGCAAATACCGGTCGATCGGAATTGGAAAATTTACGATCGGAGTGGGCGGAACGAGGATCGCCGAAAGTTAAAAAAATAACTAATTTCAAGGAATGAAATATGATATAAGCGGCTACTAATCGAATGTTTTGCTATAATCGGCTGTATAAGATGATTTCGCAACTTTTTCACCAAAGATTTGTTATTTATCATTATGATTATTACTATTATCGCATTAGCTTTATTATCACTATTACTATTACTATTATTATTGCTATCATTTCTGTTATTATCAATATTGTTATTATCATTATTGTTATTGTTGTTGTTTTTGTCGTTGTTGTTGTTTATTTTATTTTATTATTGTTATTATTTTTGTTATTATTGTTGTTATTAATAGTTTCGAGCTCGAATCGGCGCTATTGATCCTCAAAACGCCGTGCTCGCGTATCGCTAATATTCAAGGAAGTGATAAAAGCTTGACCGGTAATGTCACTAGTGAGAGGCTCCAGGCCACAAAGTATTTAAGGAAATATCGTGTACCTTTGATAATTGTTTCGTTCGCGTTCTCGCGCTCTCTCGCTCTCAGCTCTCGCTCTCAGCTTAGTACCGAATACCGATAAATCAAGTGCACCACACGAGACCCGGAACGCTCCCATATAGCGCCGCGATAATCGAAATTAAAAACAAATAACTCATGGGGCCAAAGTGAAAATCAGTCGCTCCTTATTAATCATGCGTACGCCAGTTCCGAGAGAGGGAGAGAGAGAGAGAGAGAGAGATAATATCATCGGAGATTGGCGAATGGCAGGTAAAAGCTTGACGAGGGGCTCTGTTTGGCGACTGACTAGCGAGCTCGCAACATCGATAAATCTCGAGCCTACGTTCGGGAGAGGTTGAGAGTGTGTTTATGGAGGGGGACGGTGGACGGTGGTCGTGACGGGGGAAGGAGGCAGAAGAGAAAAAACGAGCGTCGGGATCGCGTGCACGTAGGGGCAGGTGGGGCGTGCACGTAGGGAGAGGTGGGAGAGGAAGGAGCTAAAGAAAAAAAGAGTCCCGACTTAATTACACTGGAAATCATCACACTTAGCGTCCCGTGAGAGAATTTATATTTCGCTTGTGCATACAGCGGAGAAATTCGCCAAGTCGCACGCGCGACTTCGTCTCTTTACCACTCGCTGAGGCTGTCAACTCCGACCAAGCCCGTTGAGCGCATCCCGAAGAAATCGTAATAAAGCGATCAGTGGCGGCCACCGCGGCTCGGGATGAGGCAAAAGCCGATTGGGGAAACTCTGGCACGGGAATTGGGTAAGTAGGTAACCTTGCTGGCATACGAAGGAGCGCCGATAGCCTTCGCCTCTTCTTTATTTAGTGTGAGGCCGCTTATCCGACCCTCCGTTAATCGCGATACGTTAAATTTACGCTGGGAGCACCACCTTCTGCACGGCTCTTACGCGCGCCACTTGGCCAATCGTGTATTTTACTCGTGTATGGATATAATGGGAGGTGGTTGGGTGGAGTGGGAGGTAGGAGAGGGGCGTAAGAATTAGTAGGTAATTGGGAGATTGGGAGGTGGTAGGGTAGAGGAGAACGAATAAATATGCTAATGGCGACGGCAACAATAATAAAATATTAAACGGCACTTTTTGCGTATCTACGTGGATTAGCTTGGCCTGACTAGTGGTAAAGGGAATTTAGATAAAATTAGGATTAAGAAAGATTAAGGGGATAGTAAAAAGAAGTGAAGGTGTGGTTAGACGAAGAAAGGTATAAAATGGTTGCTCGCAAGGAGAATTGCCACTTGCTGGTCACATCGTGACACACGTGAGCTAACTTATTTACAATTTTTCTTCTCTGCTTGCTTACGTGCTCGAGCGCCTTCATCTACTAAATAATTATTTCTAATTGTCAAATTAGACACGATGATAGCTTTCTGTCACCCTGCACATTGAATTCCACGCTTATACGCTATCGATAATATAGATAACATTGTGGACACTTGTGCGGACAAACTAACTATTTATTCAACGAAATGTTGCATAAATACTGGAAAATGAATTTTACATGAGAAATTGGTCTTGCTCACCTTGATCGAGGGAATATAGCATTCGCGTACGGCTCGTTCGAAAAAAATTTGTTAAAAAAAAAAAAAAAAAAAAAAGAGCCGTTCTGCTTCGACTAGTGCCATCGATTTATTAAGAATAAAATTTACAAATTTATCTACGCAAGGCACACATTATAAGGCGATAATGACGATTGGAAGTCATATACTTGCCTAAAGGTATTAAGGTTCGTAGTTAATTATGTACATTATTATATGTGCCTAAGATTACATCTTGGCTACCTTTATTATGAGTTTTTGGGTTTATTATTTTATTTACCTAGACTATAAAATATATAAACTAGCAAAGACTATGATTTACATTAAAAGAACATGGAAATTTATTATAATAATGCAGGACCTCTATGTATTATTAGCATATATGCTGAAAAAATGATTATACTTGCACGGTAAACTTGTCATACGTATAGCGAAATAATTTTTACCGCGATTGTCCTGATATTTTCTCAGACTAACTTCTATTTTCTCGAACACACACTCAACATTACAACAAGCTTTCCCGAACTTTTGGATAATATAATTCCGCGCGCGTATCGCAAATCATAGATGCTTCTTTAACGAGTCTATGTTGTGATCAATTTGTGTTTTTATCGGAGTTTTGTAAGGCTCGTTACTCATTATTGCGAAGGTTATAAATGAACTGGATTTATTATCAATTCACAGAACCTGTTCTTTCAATTCAATCACTTTTGTATAAATTGATGGAGTGTGGATTCATTAGTACTACAAAGTTGTAGACGCGAGGAGCAAAGGCAAAGAAAATCTTCGTCCATACGAGCGTTTGAGAAACCTCTACGCCCCCCCTCCCCCACCCGCTCTTTCTACCAATGCAAAAAGTCTATGATTTTTTTTTACCCAACACCTCTTAACTTACAAAATATAAATAATCGTATGGATATGAAGATACTTCGTTTCTCTATACGGTAACACGATAACGTAAAAAGTATATACTAAGCTCCGAGTTGGCTTATACCTGTTCTCGTAGGCCGACTATTCCATATTCCATAAACAATTTATAAGGCGACAAGTGCCTACATCTTTACGTAGGAAGAGATAAGTACACATGCTAAGGCAAGCAAGAAGAGAAACGATTGCCAGCGCACAGAAGCTTAAATTGACTTGAATTTAAGCTTACATCGTCGACGCCTGTGTTCAATACAGCTGCGTAGTGACGGGTGATTGGGGGGGGGGTTGTGGGATTTGTGGGATTTTGTGGGGGGGATTGGTGGAGATTGGGAGTACGAAAGAGAAATCTGCTAATTAATAAAGAATAGCGTAACCAAAGGCTTTTAGCGTCGAATCCTCCTCAAATGTTATCTAACGCCTTTTTCTAAAAGTCGCGTCTCATTCGGTAAATGACCCCCATAAAGTATATAATCCTTTTTCTATTGCCTTCATTACCGACTCATAAAAGGACCAAACGAAAAAATAAACCAAATGCAAAAAGCAAAATGAATCACGCCCCAGGGACTTCCGTTCGGTCCGCCACCGCCCGGGCGATTCGTCGAACGAAATAAGAAAGACGGAGAAAACGAGCGAGATACAACGTGGAGGTACGGTGGAAAGTAGATCGCACCACTTATGCGAGCAATGTAAAGAAAGGAAAAAGAAAGAGAAGAAAAAAAACGGCCGTCACGAAAAAAAGTGGGGCTAGCCACTTATGAGTAATTCAAGCTCGCCCGAAACCACAATCGATCGGGACAAGTCGAGCGTGGCCACGACCTCCGAGAGCGCGTCCGGGAACGAACGACGGCACCGCATTGCTGGTAAGGTGGGAATCTGCTACGTGGTGCCGGGTTCCTACGATATGAGAAAACTTACCGAAAATTAGCGATTGTTGAAGTCAACGGATAGTCCACGTATAGTTTGTGTATTTAGCCCCGCTTGGGACTTTGTTATTAAATTATGTGT
>NW_011948428.1:2598719-2602405 GCF_000503995.2 Ceratosolen solmsi marchali
TTTCGTACTCTTCCGCCCCCCCCCCTTCACCCATCCCCAAGCCCCTCGGCCGACTCACGCTCTCGCTCTCGCTCTCGTTCTCGCTCTCGCTCTCGCTCTCGCTCTCGCTCTACTCACGTTGTCGCCTGTTTTTACGTGCGGAGATCGTATTAAGAAAACCCAGAGGATATAATTAAGATTTTGTTGCTGTTGTTGTTGTTGTTGCTGCTGCCGTTAAAGCAGGAAGACGTTAATTTTCACCGAGGACTGGCCTTAAACTACGGAAGGCGTGTTTTCTCTCCGCCCTATAAGCAAGAAGGATGATAAGCGATTGCGTCAGAACCCACGCGCAATTACTTTCGACAATTTTGCGCGACTAAATCCACTCTCTTGGATTATCTTCCGAGAGCCGAGGATAAGAAAGTCGTTTGCCGTAGTGGAGAAAAGTTCGTTTGCATTGTTGGCTAAACGGGGAATGACGTTTTTTACGAGCCGTTAAAATCCGTCTTGGGATCGGCTCGAGCCGAGTAAACATTTAATATACTTGGAGTGAGAGAAAATAGTCAGCCAGTCGATTAAAGCATTGGATCCCGATCGTCCGAGCATGTGGCAAGTGACGGTGGCGGGGACGGGGGGATCGAAGCTAAACACGGGCCATCGATGAATTGTCGCAATTGGAAAAAACCACTCGCGGTTCCTCCCCCATTCGTCGATCTATATGTGTGTGTATATACATATATATATATATATATATATATATCGCGATTATCGATGGTCGTTACACCTGCGATGGGAAACTCACGCCAGCAGGTTGCGCAACGGTACGGATTACGTGTGCTGCGTTAGCACGATTCGTAAATCGAGGCGGGCAGCCGATGACAAGAGAGAGAGAGAGAGAGAGAGAGAGAGAGAGAGAGAGAGAGAGAGAGAGAGATAATTCGCTCGTTGCTTCAACTGCTTCGACACGCATTTTAATGCACAGTGTGTACGCTTGGCCACTCTTGTCTTTTTCAAAGCGCTTTACAGCGTCGCGTTGGAAAAATCATAGTGCTATGATGTCCATTGGTCCCAAGGACCTCTTAAATGTCTCCTACATGTTGCCATCTCCGTGCTATTGCGGCATCGTCTCATTCATCACGCGGCTTTCGTGGAATAAATAGCCTTGAACCGAGGTATCGCCGAATGATTATTAACTTTAACAAGTCTACGTTACTTTCATCGGGCGTATAAGGAAATTTCAGAACGGGCTTGCATTCTTTGTCGGCCGTTTGCGAATAGTCACGCATAAGAGGATTTTTATTTCGCTTTTTATCCCCGCGAGAGTGGCGCGTGGTGCAATGGCTGACGTCACAGCGCGAGTCTTTCAAAGCGTGGAAATTCTGAAAGCTAACTTCACAATTCTGGTTTTATTGTATGGGTGTCGATTTATTATTGCGTCCTAAGACGTCGTATTATTCGATTGAAATTCTAGGACTTGCATGAGCAACTTTGCCAAGTAAGTAGTTGATGTAAAATAGCCATTTTCAAGAAACGAGATTCACCCTTGGAATGCAAATTGCCGCTTGCTTCGGAGAAAAGAGGAAACTACGTATAGGCGCTTCCTTACCCGCGTCTTTAAACTAAATGGAAACATGAATTACGCAAATGTGCTTGGACTGTAACGGGTAAATATGTATTATTGCAGGCTGTGTGTCTCATTAATTGAGGCGATCGGGACGATTGACGGGGCATTTCGATAATTACTGCACGGATTATGATGAAATTGATAATGGGAGACAAATTTCAACGCGATTAAAACAAAAGCAAAAATTCCCATTTCTCGAAACTCCAAAAATGGCCGATGAATTGCACCGCACGTATTCGTTGACGTAACGTATTCATTGAGTACGTTGGTGACTGAGGAAATTGAAACAAACAGTGTCTCGGCAACGATTGCAGCGATATTTTACACACGCCATTATTCGGCTTTTGATCGAGAGAGAGAGAGAGAGAGAGAGAGAGAGAGAGAGAGAGAAACAAAGTGATATTTTACATTCGGTAGTTTTGGTGGAAAAAAGATTTTCTCGCGACACACGATGAAAAACGCACTCCCGGGTCGGAGCTGCGGAAGCTACACTTGGCACACCGGTGGAATCTCCAGATAATTTGTAATTTGAATGATATTAGCGGGCGGTAAGGTTTTTGCACGACTATTAAGAGCTACCATTGAGGAATTAAAATAATTAAAGAGCGACGAATAGTGTCTCGTCTTCTCTCCCTAAACGCTCCTTCGCTAGACGACTCATACGACAGCTCCAGTTATCGCATTATGGTCTTGTACATTTCAACTATCTGGACTCGCGGCAATTCCTCCTGGTTATTTTTCGAGTCAATGGATTACCGTAGCGACCGCTCCCTCGCTCCGTCCCATTATTCATGGAGAGGCCGAGGCAGCGCATGGGAAATGGCATTCGCCATTGAGCCGCACGTCCGAACGACGCACCCGACCGCGCTGTACTCACCTGAAAGCAAGAGTAAAGCAAAAGTTGAGGGCAAATCGATTTCTAGGGCCCATTATCGCCGACCGGCATACGGCCAGCATCTCCTCTCCACACACCACAGCACTCCCCCTCCCCCGCCCCAGTCCAACCGACTCCAGTTCCAAACAAAACACAAACAACGCGCTGGCCAACAATGCGCCAACGACTTTGCAAATGACCGGGGAGGCGCGTATCGCGTCGCGATCCAATTCGCCTCGCAATATTGAGACGTTAATGGAGTGTTACGCGCCGGAAGTCGACTGGCTCCGCCGGATGAATGCTCGAGGTGATGCGAGGGCACGATGGGAGCATTACACTGTATTATCCCGGCGGGCAATGCTTCGCGAGCTCGGTAAATTAGTCTCGGAGGTGTGTTTGCGCCGGTATATTTGCTGACTGGACAAACGAAACGGAGTAACTGCGCCTGCCCCTACACGTATAGGTGCGCGCGCGCGTCTCTTGCGTTGCCTGCTGATTGCGGCCACGAGAAAAATGCCATCTAAACGGTATTAATGATAAATCCAGCCGAGACTCTCTCTCTCTCTCTCTCTCTCTCTCTCTCCCTCTCTCTCTCTCTTCCGAGATATTTGTCTCAATAGCTAAGTTATTATAATACACGGGATAGTATGGCTTATTCCCTTAGCACGTTTTATCAATGTCAAAGCGACCGTTGCGAGCCGTAGATACGCGTATGGATGAATGGACTGGAATAACTAAAAGGTAAAACTAGCGGACATGGTTACTTTAGTTTCTTCGAGATATTGCATCGAGTCAATTGTTGTTATTCAGTTGGATTTGGCCGATGGCAATAGGGGTTTGCCATTTTGATTAACGGCTAGTAAGGGAAGGAATTTTACTCGCTCAATTAGCCTGATGATTAGTGCATAATTAATTAATGATATTATTATTTTGCCGTTCTTCGGCCTCTACGTTCAATATACACGCCAACTCAATGCGCATGTCTCTGCAACGTTTCACGCTAACTAAATTCTTCAATTTATTAAGAATCCTAGAAACGATCATCTTTGATGAATGTATGAATCTAAAAGCTCGTTGGGTCATAAAGCTCTTTGAAGTCGTTCATTTACATAATCATGACGTTAAATTATTGGCAATTTGTTTTAATGCAACACTAAAATGAATATTGAAATTCGTAACTATGGATTATTTAATTAAAAAATTCATAAC
>NW_011948428.1:2602498-2606392 GCF_000503995.2 Ceratosolen solmsi marchali
GGCATTCCATGCTATATTAAGCTTGCCACTTTAAAATCTCAATTCCAATATCCTAATGGATAAGTAATTTTAACATTTGAAAGATTTATTTAAGCCCCGTAATATTATACTCTCTGAATGGTAAAGTTAATGAAAATCGATAAAGTACTATCGTACTTCAAAAATATAGTAAATCAACAATCGATTGTCTTCCTTACTATTTTTTAATAACTTAGAGTTCGTTGGAATTTAAGTAAAATAATAAATTTATTATAAGACAAACGGATGTAATAGTTTACGCTGAAACTTGCCTATTACTTTATTTTCAGATAGCAGACTTAATTTGATTTGCTAATTCTACGTAAAATGCTTATGCTATAAAGAATAAAAGTGTAATAAAAATATTAAACCCGATGACCGAATAACGAATATAATGTAATCAATACTAATAGAAAATTAATGAAATTATTTAATACGTTACATTCCAATCGTCATCATCTATAATAACAATAACAATAACAATAACAATAACAATAACAATAACAATAACAATAACAATAACAATAACAATAACAATAACAATAACAATAACAATAACAATAACAATAACAATAACAATAACAACAACAATAACAATAACAACAATAATAATAACAACAATAATAACAATAACAATAACAATAATAACAATAATAACAATAAGAATAAGGCTAGAAGATAAATGCAAAAAAAAAAATTAAGTATCAAAAAGTCTTTGTCTGATAAGTTTCACGTAATATGAAGATATAATTTTCGAGTTTCATTCATTAAGACAAAAATTATGTTCAAGTACAAAAAAAAAGGTATTGTCGATCAATTTATACATAAACATGAATATCCGATATTCATAAATCGCTATTTAAAGTGAAAATGTTATTAATAAGTCATCTATTAAACGCGTATAAATACTAATTATTTAAATAAAAAATATGTTATTTACTATTAAAACATTACCGAGTGCTTTAACTTCTTTTATTTTTATTATTATTATATTATTTTTATTATTTATTTTTTTTTTTTTTCAAAATATATGGTAATCTATGTTAATAAATTACGTTCTGTACTACTTCATACACGCGCGCGCGCGAAACATTCCTAAACACTTATAAATAATGTATGATTACGAAATGAAATTGTCTAAAAGTATATATTTAAACAAATACATTATTTATGAATAATAATAAACTTCAAGCTTAATATTTTTATGAAATAATCTTGGCATATTCAAAACTTTTGTCTTCCCTATAAAGATTATTTTGAAAGATCGAGAAGGAAAAAATGTAAAGGCCTAATTAATTAACATGCGTCTATATAGAAAAAGTCGTGATATTGAGGTAATAATTTTGGACGAATTAAAAAAGTAAGAAAAAAAAAACTGCAACGGTTCAAAGAAACACTCGAGCATCCGTTTTTTATCGTCCCCATAACAAATTCCTGATTCATTGACAGTCCACCCACGTCCAGCCGTACAAGCTCGACAATAGTGGCAGTCACTGTTCAGCCGGTGCTTGTGTCAGGAGGTAACACGCACCAGGTCAGTGATATACGCCGTAAGTGACGAATGCAGCTCGAGGAGGCCGAGGAAGGAAGGAATATCGCGCGCTCGGGCGATCTATAGAATTTATAGAAAACGGGCGCGCACACATATTCGACAACGTTCGTAATTATAAAGTAGTAGCCCGAGTATTGGAACTGGGACTTGTGTTTTCCGTTTCATGAGTTGCAAAAAAAAAAAAAAAACAAACAAACAAACAAACAAACAAACAAACAAACAAAGAAAAAACACGAGTATAAAAATCGCTAGCACGAATCAAGTAAAGTAGTAGATAGCACATGAGTTGCCGAACTGGCAGTTGGCTACTTATTATCAAGCAATAGGAAGGGATTGGAAGGATAATACAAGACAAAGCCATCTGCCGAAAGCATCTTATCGTTGTCTGCGATCAGAGATATCGAGAAAACGGACAAGAAGAGGCGCTTGCGTCGTGCGAATTCATTTGCACAGCCCAAGTACTCCTTAGATAAAAGCATAACGAATCCGCTCCCCCGCATAATCCCGTATTCTCGGGTCATGCACTTAGCGGCGGGGAGTCGCGGTCCATAAGTAGCAAAGCAGCATGGCCATCGGCTGGAAAAATGGAACGGAAACGACCGTACCTTTGAATCATTACGGTCTAACTGGCGCGCGCACGGTATTCTTTATGAGGATGTCAAATTGACAATGTAAAAGTGCAGTGCCATGACATGAGAAGCAACCGGGCTCGGTAACTGGGCTGTTTTGAGTTTGCGAGAAGAGCGAAAGAACGGCAGGGCAATCGCTTCAAGCCCGTAGACGAGCTTGTAAAATACATTCTATAAAGAATATCTGAATTAGCTATGGAAATATCAATGGCTGTCCCACATAGACTATATTAACTTTTAACGAAAACTGTTGTGAGTGAGTGAGCTGGAAATTCTCTAGGAGATGCTTACTTAATCTTTAATATGCCTCGACAGTAAGAATATTTGAATATAAGCAATGGCAACTATACTGTTTAAGCTCGATCGAGCTTTTTATAAGGAGAGGTAGAATTCCAGGTGCTGTAGCATTTGGTGTGGCTGAATGGTGCATTAATGTTGCACGTGAAAAGTAGAAAACAATGCTTATTTATAATAAGTACTGCCCTTGGCGAGGGCAATAAAAGTTTTAACGACATCTATCCATAGAGCAAACGATGAAAATTGTCTTGCGGATCGCCAAAATTTTCGCTAATCAAAGTCAATCGCGAATCTATTCTCGATAATTTCATTTCACGGACGCACACACATTTATACGTATACAAATCATGATTGGGGGTAATAAGAAAAATTGCGCAATATGTATAGTCGCTCGTGGCCTTTAATAAACGACATATAAATTCGAAATATTCGCATTATAATAAAAAAAGATTATTATTGCTATATTTTATATTATTAGTAAACTAATTATTTGAAATGAATATTAATGGCTTATAAATATGTAGAGTGAGAAAAATCGAATGAAAAGAAAGCAGATAAAAAGAAATGAAAAATGATAATATTAATAATAAATGCAGTAAACGCATCATTGGTAATTAATTTATGCACGAATGTTTACATAATAAATAAATTGTATAAGCATAAGAGGCTCGCAATTATAAATAGTAAAAATCAATATAAATAAAAATATAAAGTGGATGTATTATTAATTAGGATTCGTGTCAATGATAAACAAAATAAGGAATCGAAAGAAAACGAAAATATAGAAGGAAAATTAATTGATCTCTGACAACAGCGTGCATTATCAACAAATGAAATTTAAAGAAAATGTTACATTACACGTTCGTTTACTTACGATTTTTTAATTAAATGATCGGACAAAGTATTTACGCGAATTACACATTCCTGGCGTGCAATTTTCTAAGATTTATGATACTCGAGCGTAAGATGGGCAGACGAAAACCATTGCAGATTAAAAAGATCGTCTATACGTTATTGCAAAAATAGTGCTTCGAACGAAAAATTAGCGGTAATTAAGGCGCGTCCAAAGAACGGTGAGAAAAAAGCAAATAAATAGGAAGTGAAAGACGGCGAGTGCCGCGCTTTCTCGGGCTCGCATTGCGCATGTATGATTTGTCCGATTGGCAGTCGCACGGCCGAGCGTAGAGAAGTGTAGGAGAGTAAACCGACTGGGAGAACGAGCGAGCGAGCGAGCGAGTGCGTGCGTGCGTGCGTGCGTGCGTTCTTGTGTATGTGTGGGAGAAGGAGAGAGAGAAGGAGAGAAACAGGGAGCGTGCACGAGGAGGGCAACGCCCGTGGTGGCCTTGCTCGCGACCTCCTCGCAAAGACGGAAGAAGCCGGCGAATAATCTTTCCTTCG
>NW_011948428.1:2606480-2613913 GCF_000503995.2 Ceratosolen solmsi marchali
GCCCCCCCCCCCCCACCCCACACGGATCGTCTCGGCCTCCTCCTCCTCCTCCTCCACCACCACCACCACCACCACCCCGCGGCTCCCCGGCCGCGTATCTACGATATATATCTTCGCATCTATCTCTCTCGGTGAGTAGAGGGAGAGAAGCCGTGAACGCGGCATGGCAGGAACACGCGGCGACCGTGGCAATTACCCAGCAGGTTTTCTCCCGTATTGGAGCATTGACGCGGCTGAAATTGTGCCTATTACGCGAGAGTCACTCCCATCCCCCTTTTTGCCTCGACGCGTACCCGATGCCGGGGATTATCCCCGGGGTATGACGCGCCTCGGCTTCCGCTCCTGGGGATACAATAAACACTTTCCGTGCGACGCGCTCGGATCCTTCGCCCCCTTCGACGAGCCGCGACATTTCATCGTCGAGGATATTGTCGGCCATTGTTGCCTCGCGGTCCAATCAAACGACCTTTCTTTCTTATAAACACGTTGTTTTGCGCGCCTATTTTTACCGGACGGTCGAGCTCTTCCCAAGATTGCCAAAGGGAAAACTTAATTAAGGCTTGGGCTTGGCAGGACTATGCGCGCTCCATCCCGGACGTTTAACGTATTTATCACTGAACATTTTATAATTAATCGGGGAACGCGAGAGCCCGTGTTATCCCGGTACAATCCCGGTATTATATACAATGTATAATCGTGGACTAATCATGGACTGATTTCATTCATAAGATACTTGTAGAAAATGCCGAATGTATTTGTAGTGGCTTATAGTATATGTAAGAAAGCGTTTATAATCTCACGATTACAGCATCCGTGCGTTTATGAATGTAAACTTGCGTTGTTGCGTACGTAAGGATGGTTAGTATTTTTGAGTGTGTGAAAGTGTGAATGCTGGGGTAGGATGATCGTGTATTATTATCAACTTTTATTATCAGTATTTCGAGCTAATAGATCCAGCTTAGCAGGTCGGGGATTTTAGATCGATCTTACGTCGAATCGATCTCATTTCGAGAAACCTCAGCGAGATCGACTATTTGAGATTTCGCGAGGGTGCGAGGTCACGCGTACGTAGCCCCGTTCGGTCAAAAGTGCTAATAATTTCGACATTCGCTGGACGCAAAATCAATGTCGCGATGATTCGAGCGATCGATAGACGAGTGCGTCGCACCGATTTCGCAAGACCACGAAGCACCGGACAAAAAAGATCCATTCGTGCATGGAAATGGTAATACGACACTGGAGGTTTCCCACTGGAGAAAATGTCGGTCGCCGCTATGGTAATCGGCTCACGGCTACCCAATGGTCGATTAATTTCACGTTGGTGATCCTGTGCGCGCCCCTTCGAGCCCCCGTGTGTCTATTATAATTTTCGTTTTCTCGGTACGCAGAAAGCAACAAAGGAGCGGTAAGTAATAATCCTTGGCCGTCCTTTTGAAGAAGAACGAGTCTCGAAAGAGAAGACGCGAAAATCAACGTTAATAGACTTGACGGGCGAACGAGGCAGGGAGAGATGAACCTGTCGTCGTTGCGCTAAAAACAAGATGAAAAAAGACACGTATAACCACGAAGGAGGGGGATTCCTCGTGTCCAACTCCATACGACGAAGGCCTTTGTTTTTACTTTCCTTCTATCTTCTATCGCCTCGTCATTACATTTGATTCTCTAAGTTTACTCGTTCCGCTGCTTCATAGCCATATTCATCGATGGAATTTTCGTTGGTGCTTTGTTAATTTCAAATTGGATAATAGATTTATAGTACAATTTGTAAAGTCAATTCGAATTGGTAGAGTAATAGAGCTTTCGTAAATTTATTGTGTATCGGCAATATTTTCAGATTCACTTTCCTCTTCCTCAAAGTAGTACATAAATCAATAAATGCAAGCCTGGCGCAAGCAGCGCTCGTCTTTATACTGAAATCCTGCAGGACAATTATTCCTTTTAAGGCAATTATATCCTATCGATTAGCTGTAATAATGTTAATTCGTGAAAACGATGCGCTTTTCTGTCTCGTTAATCGAATTAAGAAAATGAATGCGCTAGGAGGCAGATTACGAGCATGGATGTTTAAAATTAACCTGGATATACTTGAGAACAGGTTTTTTTTTATTTTTTTTTTTTTTATTTTGTGCCTCTTCTCGCAATCCTCACGAGGGCAATTAAAGGAACAATGGAACAATAAACATTTGGCAAGAGTTTTAAAACACTCTATGTTCTAAGCTGCCCAAGATTCTCGTAGACCGTGTTGATAATGATTATTGCGCGGATCGAATTTTGTAGTGACGGCACTTGCCTACATCCCCTTCGTATGCAATTATTTTGGTATTCGCATTTCTACTTGGCGATTCTTTCACTTCCTAGTTCAATTATCCTCTTTTTGCTCTCACCTATCTCAAGTTTTCTCCACTCTTATTCTTACATTCCAGATGCTCCGTACTTTTCTCGTTACGCTTATTCTCCTTTTTCCAACATTTATCTTCTCTCCTTTCTACCTTCCTGCCTCTCACGACTTCTTATCTCCGTTCCTCGATTTATTTATTCTAATCAAATTTACTCTTTTGCAAGAGCAAACGAAGAAAATGTTTATCGTTCAATTTTCCCTGGTTATTCTCCCTTTGGCTCTTCGATTATAGCATATACATGAAATAGCGCAAATTCAACATTAGATTGCTACGTCTCTTATTGCGGAGAGCGTAATATTATATAACACGCGAAGAAAGTATAAATAAATAAATAATAATCATAATAATAATAATAGAAATATAAGGAAATGCAGTGACTGCATATAAATACGTAATGAATATCAAAGGATTAATGACTCGGAGCTTAATTGAAACAATTAAATGCATGATAAAACAAAATGCTCTTCCTTATATTCGTACATTAAAAAAAAAAAAAAAAAAAAAAAAAAAAAAAAAAAACCAACCAACCAAAGATTAAAAAACGAAAAGAAAAGAAATAGAAGAGATAGAAAATGTAAGAAAAACAGATTGTTATTTATGCTAGCTCGATAGTATCTATGATGCAATAGACAAGAGTACTTGTAAAATCTTAAAAGATCTTAATCATTTCATTGCTGCCCGAATCATAATCTTTTTTCAAATAAACATACTTACATGCAATTTTTACATTTTCAATGATTCTCATTCACTTCACATTCAAGCTGAGCTTTAATTAATTCGCCGATACTTGGGCAGCTTGGAAAAAAATTCTTCAAACCATTCCGTCATATAAATATAAACTATATACCATTTATTATAACAACAATTTAGCACACCTACAAAGGCACTCCAAACTGCAAAAAATCATACTTGGTGAATGCTAGTGAAACGAATGACTTCAATCGCCTATTATTTTTCATCATAATCCAATGAAATTGCCAATAATTAAGAGTGGTGAGCCCAATGAAAAAGCATACAATAAACGTCAAATGCATTGCTAAATTGAATTAGCCGTGGCCGGTGAAGCTTATTTTACATTGAAAATCCGTAACGGCGCACGACTAACGTAATAAACTAATAAGTACTGATAACAAAATAAACAACCTCCACTTTTAATGGCATCGATTAATAAAGATTTCATAACAGTACCAAGCTCCATCGCCGGAATGTTATATCATTGCGAGAGCTAAATTTATATCCCAACGAAAGTGATATCATTATTGATTTTCCAAGGCGATTAAAGCAAGGCTCATGGCAAGGTTTACGTGACGGGACGGACTGGTTGACAGTTTTTGCATGGATTGCCGCTATCCAAACTTTGGTAATCCGTTAGGTTTGCCATTATGATAAAGGACAGAAACAGAAACGGTAAAGGACGTCGCAATACTTCGATTAGCCAAGGAATAAGGATGTCCGTAAATTTTCGAGCATTACTCGGATACCCTTGGGAGTAAGTACTTGCTGGACGGAGAAGTCCTCGGCCTCGCAATCGGCCTGTTTCCATCGAGCTGGAAACGTCGCGAAGAGGCTGTCAAGGTAGGAAAAAAGGGACTCCTCGGCTTTCCCTCCATACTACTTACGCTCGCTCTCGTAGGATTCCGGTGGCTCCGAGGCTTGCACCTGTCCCTTCCTATCAGCCCCTTCTCCTCGCCCCCAACGACGGCCGCACATTCCATCCCTCCCCGGGCGCGAGTGCAGCCAATGAGTCGCGAGTCGCGGAGGAGCGTGACGATAACGGCAATAAAACGACGAGGGGAGCCAAGAAAAGAGGAGCACCGACACGAGCGGCAAGGAAGGAAGGAGGAGGAGGAGGAGGAGGAAGAGGAGGAGGAGGAGGAGGACGCAAAGGAGGTAAAGGAGGCAAAGGAGGTAAAGGAGGTAAAGGAGGCAAAGGAGGCAAAGGAGGCAAAAGAGGCAAAGGAGGCAAAGGAGGCAAAGGAGGCAAAGGAGGCAAAGGAAGTAAAGGAGGTAGTGGTAAGGTTAAGGAACGCTGAGCACTGGCCGCTCTCCCTGGAAAACCTTGGATATACCGCGGTCGCAGTTCCTTATTCACGTCCGTCGATGCGCCGAGTTGCATTTGCGATTTTTCCCCACCTCCGTCTTGACGCCGCTGCCGCTGCCGCCGCTGCTACTTCTTCTTCTTCTTCTTCTTCTTCTTCTTCTTCTTCTTCTTCTTCTACTTCGACCTTCATCGTCCTCTTCTTCTTCCTTTTCTTCTACCGCTTCCAACCCGAGAGACGAATGTTTATGAATCTAGCTCGGCAGCTTCCCTCTCCCCTGCCCCTCCGTCATCCACCGCTCAATCGTGCTCGGAGAACGTATCGTTCTTTTAACCCCTTTTTCTGGCTCTTCAGCTTCATGCGCTGCTTTTTTCTTTCTTATTTTTATTTATTTATTCTACCAACGCCCTCCTCCTCCGCCACCTCCTCCTTCTCATCTTCTATCTTTTTTCGCAGAGGCGAGTATCAGTTAATAAATATTACTGCGGATCGTTGGAATTTTCTCCTAGGAAACGTTGATGTTGCTTTCCAAGGAAGAAATCATGTGGTCAAGGATTATCTTCCTCTCTCTTTCTCTTGCTTATAATATGCACGGATGTAATTTTTTAAAGGGCCGTCGGCCGCTGAACAAGATAATTTTGATTTGTTGCTGTTTATGAGCTCGTAAGAATATGTGGAATTTTCATTGCATGGAGGGCTGGATCCTCAGTTACTGGGCAAGAATCTGTTTTTCAATTGATTTTTCCTATTTATCACATTTAAGAGCTATTATGTTAAACAAGTGCAATTACGGCGAGCAATGACTTTCCCGAGACTCTGTTGTTTTGATTACAAAATAATATTTGTTGGAGAACTCTGTAATCGTCCTGCTTCTCTAAACTTATCGAATAAATAAATAAAAAAAGCTCTCGCAGATGCATAAACACATTCACCAAGATTCAATTATCTTGTCAATATGTTGGTTCGTAAATTTTCTTGTACTATAATTCTAATCTCATTAATGCTTACTCGCGTGTAATTATATTTTCAATTTCATTAGGAAACTTCCGATTTTAAGTCGGTTAAAAACCTATCCAACGATGACTAATAATTTAACAAATAAAATTGACTTAATAAACTTCGGACTAATTCTTACGATTTTCATTAATCGTTAGCCGTACGGTTCCTACACATTGTCAATTATCATTCATTAAACTTCTAACGAAATGTACATACAATACGTAAAGAAAAAATCTAACTTTATCCTCCTCGTCCAGCCTCATAATTGCATTTTTTCGCCCCGAGGTTATCTATCGATAATTTTGAAAATACAAAGTTTGTCCAATATACAAACAAACAATATTTACTTTAGCTTTATGAGTACTATCGCATTGTATCTTTTTCTTCTTTTCTTTTCTTTTTCATTGTAATGCCAGTTACCATATCTCTCTAAGATTTATCATTGTGCTATTGAGAAATGCAATGCATTACTACACGCTTATGGTCACAGAGAAAATATCTAGCAATTGCATTAAAATATTCGAAGCGAAATAAAAATGTACGTACATTTTCAACGATACTTACAATTAATATTTTTCATTAATTATGTACCTTTGCCCACTCGATCTAAAGCATTCCGGTCAGTCTTCTTTTCGTTTCACGTGCTCGTTCCCTCAGCTATTAACGTTCGTTAAATTTATTCCAACATTTTCTATTCTCATTAAACGGAATTTAATTTATTGGCAAGGGCTTTGCGAGCGAGCGCGCGTATTGCAAAGACTGCACTAATGGATTGACAATGTGTGCATAAACATATTAGGCACAATGTATTACAATGTACATCTGTAGTCAACATTTTTCAACAAAATAATTAACAAACAAAAACTAACTAACAAATGGAGACACGAGCTCGAATAAATAACAATCAATTGGTTTCTCTTTTATTAAATTTAAATGTACGATAATTTATAGTTGCGGGCAGCTCCGAGTTTTTTGTGTTGAGTATTGAGTCGAAAGTGCATACATCTCCGTATAAGTGAAAAATGAAAGTTTCGAACAGCATTTTAAAGCCGAAAGCGAAATTTCTTTTTCAAAAAACCGAGCGCGCATGCCACGAAATTGCAAAAACAAAAAAAAAACAAACAAAAAAAAAGTCCTATCATAATCATAAATTCGTGGCATAATGTAGCTCGGTGGCGACATTAAAAATGTCGTTATTAAGTTATTTCTACGTAGGATAAAAAGCCAATGTGTCAGAGCTGAAGAAAGCGTAGTTGGAATAAATCAGTAGTTAAAAACATCGATGACAAGTAAGGCAGGCGCGGCTATCTTTGTTTAACACAATAAAGGGGAAACCACCGCGGCATGTAAGTCACGCGTCACACCGTAACAACAGCTGGCGCTTTTCTTTCTCTCTCTCTCTCTCTCTCTCTCTCTCTCTCTCTCTCTCTCTCTCGCGATCTCTCACCTCCCATGTGCAGTCGATTTTTTAAAAAGACGCGAAAAATAATGTCGAAATGCCTCGCCAACTTCGATCCATCGGCCCCCTTGAAAGCGCTGCCCAATTAAATCCTACGAAAGCACCTGACGTGTTTTCCCTCGGATTTTCACGTTGCGTGAAGCGATTTATGCAATTTATGTATACCCGAGTCTAGCCTTGGCGCTCTCTTATATGCTCTCTTGCTCTCTGGATTAGGGAAACGTCGACCTCACGCTGACAGGCTCGAGCTCGGTACCTTTCGTCCGCGATAAGAGCGTACCTCCGCGAGCGAATAAATTTCAAGCGATAGTACGCGAAAAAGTAAGGAGCGTGCGAATCGAATGATTTTTGCAGTGCAAAAATTTTTATACAGCCTCCTGGAATATCTTTGGGCCCGAGAGATCATACTCGCAGCTTATCCACGGCTGCAATTTGCTTATTACGCGCCTTAAAAAGCTCCGTACTTAGCGTTAAACGACGCAGGCGTAACGGCAGCGATCGATAAATTCCTCTCGCGTATATGTCTTAAGAATAATG
>NW_011948428.1:2613931-2624973 GCF_000503995.2 Ceratosolen solmsi marchali
TGCCGAGTGTCCGCGGTATAACGAGCGACGAAAAGATTGAAATCGATTGTTCACATTAATACGGCTTTGCCAGGCAAAACATACCTCCCGTAGCATTAAAACGAAACGTTAATTCTTGGCTATTCGATATCATATTGGCTCGCGCGCAGGCGCACCTCGGGTCCGTAATGTCAGCAAAATGAAAAAAGAATGTGGGATGGGCGCCTCGATTTTTAATTACAATTTTCAGAATTCGATTCGGTGATTATCGCGGGGTCGAGATAATAGAGGGTAGGTATTAGAAGCCATTGTACTAATTCGGTGATCGAATATCCTTGCGTCACGCGCCAAAACGAAGGAGTTTGATCGGATCGACGCGATTCGATTGGCATCGCCGAGTTATCCGGAAGTGCCGAAAAGCCACGATAGCTCCGGGAAACATTATTATCTTTCAAGAAAGCACGGCTGCTCTACTTTCTCCCGTGCGATACTCGAGCCGTTACCTCGGCGTTCCCTCGTCACCGTCATCCCGCCTCATCCCACCCACGCACCCACCCCACTCACTACACGTGACGGCAAGCGATTAGCAGCGAGGATGGAGTCGCGTCCGAAGCGAAGCCTCGAAAACGCGACGAGTCACCGTAGTCCTCGTTCTTCTCGCTCTCGGCCGTGCAATTTTTGACCCTCTAGAGAAAGAAGGAAAGAAGGAAAGAAGGAAAGAAGGAAGGGTCCTCATCGGGACGAAATGCAATGCAATTGTACGGTAGAATACGGCCGAAGGGACTACTTTCTTTTTTGACGCGCGGAAGTGCCGACATGGAATTTCTCGCACGTTAGATGCAACGACGCGACCTCGCGAAAGCCTTAAAAGGATAGGATACGAGAGAGGCCGTTCCTTTTTTCACAATTTCGAAAGTCAAGCCGAAACGATAGATGTGCAATCGATCCACCTGCTTTTACTATCGCTGACAGCTCACAGCTCGACTCTTCCCTACTTCACGGAGGCTTCGACGTTGTTTACTAATTGGGCCTTTACCGAGCTAATTTTCATAAAGTTGAAACGTTCGATTTGGCCTATTATTAAACATCCATGCCTACACTTAAAGCTATAATTTTCCCAAGAGATGCTTAAGATTTCTCTCCTTGGGGAGAAATTTATTATTTCCGTAAGGTACGGCGCGAGAAGTACTTATCCGATGAAGTATGAGAGGAGAGTTGAGAAAAGAAAAGAATTTCGTATCCTTAGGATCCATGGTCGGGTGAATGAGCTTGAATTAAATGTTAAACGAATCAACTTCGAATGTGAACAATCGACGAATATTTTTACTGTTACCTGCCCCCCCCCCCAACTCACATACGAAATGTATTTGAATTTGACAAATGTGATAAAAAGTGTATTGTAATGGCCCACAAAATGCTACAACAATAAATTCAAAGATTAAATGTTTCATTTTCATTCAAATCCGATTTTATCCGATCTGTGGCTATTTGTTGTTGTTGTTGTTGTTTTCTTTGTGATTGGATCGTTATTAGTCGGCTAAACATTTTAAATCTCTCAAAATTCAAGCCAAAAAAACCTTGGCTAAAATAAAATCTTCGAAATGTTCGCGACCAAAGTACTTTAGGATATATTGACGTCAAAAGACGTCCATATGTAAGACCGTTTTTACGATTCCTAACTCTTCCTAATTGACAAATGCGTTTCAATTGTGTCTGCTTAAACGAATTATAATGTTGACGCGATACACCGGCTAATATGGACAGCTAAACGATTCCATTGTACTCTTCCCTAAAAATTCTTCATACCTTTGTATAATATCTATAATTACCAATCAAACGCTCATATGCGAGATATTAAAATGTCACTGTAAATAGCCATTAAGCGCCAATAGCCATTCTTTTCCACATAATCCCAAAGTACTCCATATTAGATAATTCTATTACTTAGACAATTCTATTACATAAGAAGCGCTTTAACTAACGTCCGTATCATTTAACGTCGATAATCGCGCTTTTGCATAAACGAGCTCGAATTTTCATCGGAGCCCCGGAAATTCCATCGATATCACGACCCCTTTCCGACTGTTTCGCCCGTCTAACCACAAGACACAAGTGATTACGGCCACTTGAGCGTCCCACACGAACAAACCAAACGACCAAGCCTTAATGCAAATAAATCCATCGCTCGTTCTAGATAAGTGGCTGTTCCGGTATGATTTATGAATTTTTTCGACGCCACGAGCGATTATTTATTAATGATTCTGTACTCGCCGTCGAAAATATCGTGCATTTCTCACGCACTAGGCCAAGCAGACGCGTAATATCCCTTCCCAAATGCTTTCGTACAATCCAAGTATGTAAGGATCGATCGTCGTTGGCATAGGTTCCCAGGACTCGGCGAGAAGCGGAGAACTCGAGCGAGGACCTAGATCGGCCAGTACGGAGTGCGGGACTTTATCGTCGAGGTCCTGGAAAGCCGGAGCGGCCTCGTGTCAAGGACTTTCTCCGGGCGTATCTCGCGCACCGATCCGCGCCCCGAGGTGCTTCCTCGCATTCCTCGGCTTTCTTTTCGCGATAATTGCCAGGAGCCGCCCCGGCAGTCCGCGTTATTTATCGCTCGACCGCAGCCTCGTGCGCTCGAATTCGGATCGCTTAATTATTGGGAAACGCGTAGTTGCGAAATAACGTGGACTTTCAAAGTCATGATTTACTAATTACGAAGGAATAGCCGAGGTGTGTTGCAGTGTAAAGAAATTTTCGTACGCGCGTCGTACCCCGTGCGTCTCGCGTCCCTTCGATTGTCCGACCGTTATTTATAATTTTTCTTTCTGCCATCATCATTTCACATACAATAATTGCTCACTTTCTCTTTATACAATCTTTAGAAAATAAGCCATTCCATTACATTGGACAGTCGCTGCATTATTTGATTTGATCTGCTTATGTGCGTACTTACGTATTTTATTGTATCACCTTTCACAATGATATCGGGTAGGAGCAAAGTCTCATTAATCTGTGATTGTAGAGTTGTATTGTAAATAAACGGGGCATAATCAAAGTTTGAACAAGACTTGGTAATAATGAATTTATAATAGAATTTTGTTGGTAAAACTTTATGCAACACGATAATAATGAATCGATAAAATGCGAGTTAATAAACATTAAACACGAGGCAAGTATGTTTTAAGCATTGATCTTAAATTATATCGTTTTATTCGTTGGATCAATAGTACCGCGAGGAGTTATTTTCACCTTGAAAGAACAAATTTTTGCCTTTTTAGATGTATAGTATTATAAAACATTTTGGATCTCGTTTATCAATAGTTTTATAAAAATGCTTAAAAAATATTACGACCGTCGTTTCACTCAATGCTATTACCAAGTTATACGAGCCTGCTGCAACCTTGTAACGTAAATTATTTTTCACGACCAATGTTATCATGCGCTACGAAATTTAAGTGGTGGAATAAAAATCCTATCGCACGTTCATCGCAACTCAACACGAATAACCTCGTGAAATTCGAAATGTCGCTCGTTACGTGCTTTGGCCAACTATATTGGGACGAGCCAAGATCGATCGAATATCTACGCTCTGTGCTGGAAAGCTTGTAAAGTTTAAGAAAATTTTTCACTACATAACCAATAATTCAACCAATAATTCCTATTACGTCCAATGAAAAGCTCGCAATTTCTTATGCACGTTAAATAATCATTTACACACACGCGCTCACGCACACACACAGAGACAGGTTTCACGTGGATACGTGATATTCTTATCATTTCGTTGTTTTTTACACTCATTAATTTATAAGTAATAATTGTCTGCTTTTATCTCGACTTATTATTAACAATAATAGATAACGGCCTATACTAGTATTTATAAATAATTTACGCTATGCCTTTATTTATCTCGTCTAAGCACCTACATTTTATCGTTCGTCTCGTGTTTTTTCTTTATGTTTTTCCTTTTTTCTTTTTTATTTCAATAAAAACAAAAACAAAAAAAAAACAAAAACAAAAAACAACTCGTATCTTATGCCAATCTGTAATTATATATTAAGTGCAGATTGTAATAATTTAATAATACATTGGAAAATTATATGATATTTAAGGCTTGATACGTCTTATGAAAATAACAATGCTGAAAAGAAAACTAAAAGATATAATACGGCCTTCAAAAAAAAAATCGCACACTTCGTACTTTAAATTTGCCTTATAACTTATTAAATACTGTTATTATACTTTAAGATTAAGATAACTTCGTTCAAACGTTTCTGAATAATTGCCACTTGCATGAACTTCTAATTTATTAAAAGTCCTTCGAGATCTCAAAATATTGTCAAGCTATGCATGCGAGTAGAAGGCTTTAGCAGCCGCCAATGCGATAAGAATAAAATTTCATTGATATTCCAAGCGAATGCTCGTATTAAAACTCACTTCATACGATCTATTCCTAATCATTATCAAATTAATTATTCGTCTTTTATTTAATTTAACTTAACAATCGTGATTTAAAAAAAAAAAAAATAAATTTTTTTCTTTTTTATTACATTACACATATTTATTTATGTTATGGCGAGGAAACTATACTATAATTAAGTAAAACCAATGCTTAATAACTACTATAATTAAGATACTATGAATAGTTTTTATCGACGAATTGTTCGTCTTATTAAATTATCTAAAACGTATTTAAATACTTTAGTAACTTATCTCCTCCTCCTCCACCCTCGAATCTCAGTCTTACAATCGATACGCAATTCATTACGCAAGCAAATGCCCGAAGTCATCGCTAAAAGCGCATGTTCCCTTCTTAACTTCCACGACTAACACATCAATTACACATAAACGCAAGCGACTCGGCCAAGAGAATTGGTGGCGGGCGTGTCGCTGTCCATTAGGAGTCGCGAAATGTCTAATCGTCACTTGGGAAGTTTTATTTTCGCTTTCCCAGGTAGTGTCGAAGAAACCCGCCAGTGTACCCTTTCGCCCCCTGACGCAACATGCGCCCAAGGCTTCCTGGTAAAAGGAAGGTCGAGGAAAACTGATAACGAGCGAATACCGGGGGGCTTAGGCCGGGGATAATGCCCATTGCCTTGAAAACCAATGGGAAAACCAATCTCGTGTATCATCACCCGGGGTCCACCGCATGGCACATGGAGATATGGGAAATTGCACAAGGGGCAGTAGCGTCGTCCCCCGGGCAGGTCAGGCGTGCCGTCATAACAGGACTGCGTTCTGCTCGCGGGCATCCCGTGGACACGCGAGCGTTAAATCAATTCCACTGGAGGTAGCGATGAGTACCAGTGGCAGGCGCTCTTCCCGGATACCACGAGGCCTTCATCCCAAGCGCGCTTAACCTCTCCCCTTTAACCGTCCACAAGGTCATTCACGATATCCCCAGAGCCGAGAGATCAGCGGATTGGACTATTCGAGTATTTTTGAATGTGACTCGTGGTCTCTCGGTACTTCGGGTCGTTCGATCGGTTCGTTGCCGATTTCTTGGACCGCGAGAATTCAGGATACGAATGTCATTCAATGTACAATCGAGAGGAAAATATTTGTATCCAGCTGAGAATGAGCAAAGGGTTAAATAAAATTTATGTCGAAAGGGTCGATCGAAGGTGAAAAATTTCTATTTTGTTGATGAACTTCTAAGAAGGCCGTTGACGACGATGCGATTAAAAACACATACGATGCGTGCGTGCGTGTTTGCATGTATATAGACATATGAGTGTACTTATTTATAATTATGGGAAATTTTTTACACTGCTTATTCGGTAAAACGATGAGTTTAGATCTCACATTTTTCACCGTTAACGGCCGAGTCGTTATTAATTGTGAGCGAGCATACAACTGAGCAAAGGCGACTTGAAATATTTATAACTCTTGAATCGAGCAAAGTGCTTCGCCTTCGAATAGAATGAACAAATAGCCCAAGACTTAATTTTTCACAATTACTCTTCTCGATTACGCTCGGATCTTCCGTTCTCCAATAAATCCACACTTCCTCCCCTCCCCTCGCTCGCGAAATAAAATAAACACTTTGCCACACTCTTTGCAAAACACCGTTCCGCACTTACAATAAATTAAATCAATTTAATTGCCGTGCTGTATGGCGTATGCAAAAAAAAAAAAAAAATCGATAGCGTGACTATCTATTAACGTGCCACGTTATCGAGAGGACGAAGAAAAAGGGACTCGCGTGCGTTCTTAATCGCGCACCATAAAGGCAAGGCAAGGCAAGGCAAGGCAAGGCAAGGCAAGGCAAGGCAAGGCAGACTCGGGGTCGCTGCCATATTAAACGCGAAAAAGGCAAGTTTCGTGGATAATTTGCAGTGGCGCGCAAATAACGCCAAGTGCATGCGTGATACGAACCCTCGTCGCTCTCGTTACCTCCGCCCATTCCCGGCACTGATGCTTACGATCGATAGTTTGGTAATTACGGTAGGGATCGATCTGTCCTTACGTTTTCGCAATGTCGATGGACTGGTAGCGTCGGAGCTGTTCGCCCGTATCTCCGATCGCAGATAACAATGCTCGCGAAGCAAGTGGCGAACGCTTAGGCCGTAAAAGATAATCCCTCGCGATACGTTCGGGGAAAGCGTTTTCGATGGAAGCGCGGTGGATGGAAAATTGAGTTATTTACCGGTATTTTCAAGACTTTAATATTATCCTGCTTGTATAGGAGGAGCAGGTGTGCTCGAGGCGCCGTACAATGACTTTGTTTCGATTATATTAAATTTATTTCTCGATGGCCGTTGTATCGTTTTACTACGGTCCTTCACTCGTGCTTTTCTGCCCATTGTGCTATCCATGACGCGTTGCGCACAATTTTATGCTAAGGATTCGATGGACATGAAATATCATTGCTCGTATTAGCTTGACAACGACTAAATGAAGAAAGAAACAACAGTCGCGCGTGCCTGAGTCCGCTGCTTCCGAAGGATCACCATATTCTTAATGTTTTTTTTTTTTTTTTTTTTTTTTTTTTTTTTTTTTCGACGAGTTATAGAGTCGCTGGATCATAAAAGTCATAATTGGCATCGCCCAACGAATGTCCGACTAAAGTTGTGAAACGAACGATTTTGGCGAGCAAATTCCGAGAGCTTACAAGATAATCGGAATAATATTATAGATGTGGTATTACTAATAGTCCCTGATACGTATCCCTATAAAAAAAAAAAAAAAAAAAAACAGACTTTTTGCCACAATATGCGTACAATATACCAGCCCGTAAAACCAAACTGCCAAGAGCATAACCGGCTGTCTTGGTTTCGTAAAATCAAGCATTTGCGCATGCGTGGCCCGATCTCTATCTCTACGCTACTCCCATACAACGACACGCTTAATTCAAAATGGGCGTTACGCTCTCGTGCTAAAGTCAAGGTGACCGCACCGGCGCATTATTAATAGTATCGCGACGACTTTCGCGAGCGTTTCCCGCCAGAAGCTCGGCCATTTCGAATTGCGTGCACCTTGTAGATAGGAGCGCGCGACACCATAGTTAGATAGAGCACAATGTTTAGAGCCCGCATCCATCGGTTGCGATTTCCATTTCGCGAGCGCGCAATCAATGGATGGAAAAGGATAATAGGCCAACTGATATGCATTGCGATGAGAAAGTGGCCTATTCCGAATGTCATTCGTTAACGATCTGTAAGAAAATCGACATTCTAGCATTATGACGGCTCACGACGCTTTGCTATTGCTCGACATGCACAAGACTTTTGCAAACTCGCCTCCTCCTTGTTTCGAATGTCTCAGGATGCTTTACGCTCTTATAATGCAGCGCTGATAAATGACATTCGAGACGCCAATATATGTCGCTTTGTGGCTCGTACGATTCGGTTTTATCGTATCTCCTTGCAATGCTTATCTCGCGCACAATGTCGGACTCACCAATCGGGGAGCTTTTAAAATTGAATGAAAGGAGAGGGGTCGAACGGGACTGAGAGTAGGGGAGAGAAAAGTTTCTTTAAGGGTATTACTACTACTACTACTACTACTACTCTTACTGAAAATACGTTTCCATATTTTTTTTTAGTGGTTTTTTGGTTCTATTAGTTATACATTAGTGACTTTAAGGAAGAATAATGGAGAAATTGAAATTCATTCATATTTTGCGGTTAACAAAGATGTGAGTTAACGCTAATAACCGCTGAACAATAAAAATAATGAAGATACTTAGTCTTAGTTAACAGCGAAACGGGGAATTTGGATAATAATTTCAATAATAGGCAAACAATTACAAGCTCGTCCTTCTCTTGATGCCTTAACATTCAAAATTTTTTAACATTCAACATTCAAGTTTTCTTAAACTTTTATCATAAAATCCGTTTATCCTGAAAAATTCCTTTGAAACTCTAATTTTTTCTTCTTCTATTTTTATTCGCGTTCTGTTTTGTTTTGTTTTGTTTTTGTTTTTTATTTATGTTTTTTGTTTCTTTAAGTAAAAACTTTTTCATAGCATTGAGTAGTATTCGTACTGAGACGATGAGATTTGGAATTCGTCTTATATTTATAATTTCGATTGTGTTGTATACATAAAAATGTCGTTACCTTTAACGTAAATTTTATTGGCTATAATCTACACTCGGATAACGTAAAAGACATAAATTTTGCCACATACGAATATTTTATGTCGAAATTATGCACATGATTCATATAGTATAATTATTAGATTATGAAAAGAATTCAAAATTCTAGTTTTAAGTATCAGACGCAAAATTATTGCTTAAACTTATGATATATGCATGGCTTTATGAACCGAAGGAATTTTTTTTATTTTATGTGTGAAATGGTTAAAGGTGGAAATATCAGTGTGGAAAAATTGAATGTTAAGTCTAATTATAGTCAATTATTGTAAATTAGAATATAACTGTAACTTATAGTTCCAGTTACTATCCAAAATATAATAGCGTTGAAAGTTTTGAAGGCTTTGAAGATAGTAAAAGAAAATATTAACACGTCTGATTATATGTAATTCTAAATAATTATTCAAATAAATTACAAAAAAAAAAAAAAAAAAAAAAAAAAAAAAAAAAAAAAAAAAAATGTAATAGAGTCAAGATATAATTAAAGGAAATTCTGTTGAATAAGCATCTTTTATGCTTCATTAAAGAAATTCGGACCGTTCAAAAATATAAAACGGCATGTAACAAAAGCCATTAAATTCTATTAAGTACATAAAAAATGTCGGGAGCTTGCGCTTCTATTCCATAAAAGAATTACTAACAAATACCTCAAATACACCGCAATAAATTTTATGGCGGTCCCTCTATAAATTCTCAAATAAATATAATAGTTATTTAATAATTATCAATCACGTATCGTGGTAATAAAATCCTGGTTTTTTTTTTTTTTTTTTTTTTTTTTTTTTTTTTTTTAACAATATATTTTATAGCCTCAGTTGCTTTAACTATTTTCTTTATAGACTTTGGCGTATAACGACTAATAGATCATTTAAATCTCTGTAGATTGGACATATTTGAAAGCGCAAAAGGGCATCATCATCTTGCCTTTCATAGAAAAAAAAAAGTAAACATTTTGCTGTCGTTAGTGCAATTTGTTACTTCTTTAGGGCCTCGTGAGGAGGGTGGAAATATGCTTAAAAATTCAATGTGCCTGCATATAATATGCATCCATAATGTCCCGAATGATTAAGAAATTTTTACGATACGTAAAAAGGTACAACGTAATCTTCTTGTCTATCGCAATATTTGTTTTCTATATTCCTCTACGTCGAGACCCGTAAAAAAGTGATTTGGTTAAAGAAAAGGATATAGTTGAGGCTGTATGAAAGGACTGATTGCACTTTATCGCTTATTAAAATGAATTGCTCGTTGCAGCTGTGTGCATAAAAGACTTAACGATATTGCAGGATGCATCAATCAAGTCGTTAAAGTAGTCTATAAGAGCGACGGAAAATTATAAAAAAAATTGTAAAATGGAGAAGTAAAAAATTGTCTATTTATAGTAATGGCTAATATCGGATAAAAGTTCAATGTCAATTTTTTCTCCACGTCTCGGAGATTTAAAAGCATCAATAAAAGCGTTTATCAATCCATTTAAATATTATTGTTAATAAAACTTTACTTGCACACACACACACACACACACACACACACACACACACACACAATTGATATAATTAACTATTACTTGGCTTCCGTACAGCAACAATATCTTTCTGTAAATCGATAATTGCATTATACATATTATGTCTTATTTGTTCAGAGAAATTTTTACGATTATCTCTGATATTAAAATTACCGGTAAATAAGTACGTTTGAAAGGTGAAGTTTATGGGAAACGATGGAATATTAACTTAAAGTCCTTGGAATCAAGCATAAAGGCAGAATCAAAAGGGCCTGGTAAGTTAAAAGAATACTTTAATAAGATAAGAATGTATTGCTGCACTGTTTCAAAAAATATATAGCAGAATTAATATATTTAATGGCGGTTTTTATATTTCACAGATTTTATGCATTTCTTTTGATAAACGATAATTTCATTAATATGATAATTTACGCTTGATAATTGAAACGCTTTTTTAAAAACATGTTACGTAAGCGAACGATGACAATTAGAAATTTTTTTTGTTTATTTCCAATATCATATATACGACGTCATCACTTGAAAAACCGTTTATAATAAGATTCTCCAGATAAAAAACGTACGAATTCGCACCACGTTGAAAAATCTTTAAAATATCCTTTAATATTTATCAATTTTATTCCCATATGAATGTAAAATATGGAAGTTATCACGTGTGCAACGAGCTTATCGCAATGGCTCATAGTAAACACATACTACGTGAATTCAGTCGCGTCACAAACAAATATTAGGTCATTCAAAAAATTAGTATTTTACATTATAGTTTGTGAAGTTTAAATAATAAAGACTCGAATGACTTTAATATGACTTGCGCAACACGTTTTCTCTCTCTCTCTCTCTCTCTCTCTCTCTCTCTGACTCTTTATTCCCGCGCGTGATATTGCAAGAGAAAGTCTTTCACCGTGCCATTTCGTGCTCTCACTCACTCACTCACTCACTCACTC
>NW_011948428.1:2624983-2649345 GCF_000503995.2 Ceratosolen solmsi marchali
CTCTCTCTCTCTCTCTCTCTCTCTCTCTCTCTCTCTCTCTCTCTCTCTCTCTCTCTCTTGCTTTCAATTTTTTCGTGACTTCTCAAAGATTCGTGCTCTATTTCGCGCTCGTGACGTCTCACCCGCACATTCGTCATCTCTCTTCCTCTACCTTAATCATACTACAATCTCAATCGCATCTTACCGATATATTTTTATAAAGTTCTTTCGTTAATTAATGACGCATTTTGACGTTCGAGCGTCCAAGCCTTTGGTCCATCTGTCGTGCATTTCTCTCGAAAGCGATGCTTCGAGCAAATTCAGGAGCGAGTCATCGAAAGCCAATGTGACGAAGAAAAACGGAAAGTTCGAGCCCACGCGATCCGAATTCTCAAACACGCGCGAAATGTACACTGGCACGATTGGAATGCATGTGCCGTCGACGTCCCTTGGCGCCTCGCCCACGGCGACCTTCCCCCCCCCCCTTCACTTGCTTGCTCCCCCCACCAATCTCCCATCCCCCATCCCATGGATGCGCTCACGCTTAAACGTTCTTGTGCACGCGCGTGGGTGGGTGGTTGGGTGGGTTCCTTTCTTTATTCGCCATTTCATTAACGGGACCGCGGCAGCGAACTCGAGTCGACCGCCAATGGGTGGCGTCCGGACTCATTGCCATTGTATTATCCCGCGGTGACCCGGAAAAGGATCGATTTTCCGTCTCAGTCTCAAGGTCCTCGTCTTAGATTATGTTTACTTGGCCGATGGTAAATAGATACGCGAGCGCTACAACGTGCGCATTCTATGTTGATTAACTTACGAATAACGGCCTCCTCAGCGGCATATCGGCTCTTTGTCGTAAGAGACGAGTACTCACCTGAAACGATAAAAACAAATTTATTAGATACGCCCTGTGTACATTTCTGCTTCGTTCGTTTAATCGCTAACGATAATTACAATACTAATTGCGAAGTGTGTGTAACTACAATACCAGCTATAACGACGACAACGATTATGACGATAAGAATATATATATATATATATATATATATATATATATATGTAATGATAAAGGTGAGCGCATTCTTAACGCACTTCTTATCGACGCAAAATTTTCCTACTTTCTCTAACTATTACAACAGCCGCGATCGTCTCGCTATTGACATTATTATTTATGAAATAGCAGACTATAAATATTCAATGATAAAAATCGAAAGTATGGAGTATCGTGCACCTGCGCCTCCTTAAAACGTCACTCGTTCATTCTTGATTCAACAATTGGGAAAACGGCAGTGCGATTGAAAAATAATGACGGTGAGGAGCAGCGAGCATTCGGTTAGATACGCCAACATCGTCGAGGCTTATAACCTTATATACACCTCCGCCCCCACCCCGCAAAATCTATCAATGCGCGTTTCACTACGACTACATTTGCGCAGTCGATTATCAACACCGCGAGCTTTCGAAATGCCTACATTGTGCGTGCGAAACGAAAGAATCTCGAAGGAAAGCCATTCGCGATCCTAACTAGATTGGCAAATTCATTTCCACGAGTTAAGGCGCTTCGTATTCCATAAATTCAATCCGAATATGATCTTATGAAAGACGATGATTTAGCTCGACTAGCTGAGAAAGATAGCTGTTTCACACTATTTGCGCAATACAAGTGCAATAACGGTATTTCCATAATATTCGGCTCTTGTAGGTTTTCGTGTAATATTGGGCATTTCCGTGTCTTCAAAGATCCGCGCTGCAAGGGATTTTTAATTTTACACCGCAATTGAGTGTGATTACGCGAGAACGAGAGACAAGGAGAAATATAGCTTTAACAAGTCATTAAATGCAAGAGCTATGAAACCTTGAATGATTAAACAATGCATACGAATGAGTGGAGCAACGGTAGAAAAATTGACTACGACATAAATCAGCGAAACATTCTGTTCGATCATTTAAATTAGTTCTCGCCTCTTGGACGTTTTACAAATATTAAATATTTTACAAGTTAAAAGCAATGCCAATGTAATATTAGCTTTTATCGAATATCTTTTCTTATCTTTTTTTTTTTTTAAACGTTTTTTTTTCCTTCTATTTTTCTTGTGTATTTTAAGCTTTAATAAAGTAGTAATAATTAGTGTTTTTGCATTTCTTTGATTACTCATCGATAATACATGAACGAAGATGTGCTTTAAAGGAACAAGTATGATAAGTCTTGGCAAAAAATTTTACTACCTTTTTCTGTTTTTATTTATTAATATTGATTAAATAAACTTGATCAAATAAGACGAAATTACTTTTGAAGAACATAAAAAAAAGTGGCCCGACTTACTCGACAAATAGTTTTAGCAGCTCGAAATTTCTATCCAAATGTCAGATATTGAACTAGAAATTCATTTATCGCGATTTCGACTCTACTTTTTTTCTTTCTTTTTTTTTAATTGATTCTATGAAATGACAAGATACACATCCATCATATATCTTCAACTTTCTACGTTCGACTAAAAAAGGAAAATTATTTTACATATAATATCACTAATCGCTGGACTTTAATATTGCAAGGAATCGTTTAATAAAAATATCCACGAAATATTCATATTGCAAAAATGAATAAAAAAATCAAGGTTAACTATTTGCCATTATGTTGGACAAAGAAAGCATGTATATATATATATATATATATATATACACACGACTAATGTATTACAGACTAATGTGTCGGCAAACGACTTTTCCTTAATTCACCTTTCACCTCATTTCGGCTCATCATACGGTACCTACGATACCTCAAGCATATAAACATGACAGTGCACTAAAATACAGTGTACTTCAAAACAAGAGAGACAACATCATTCGTCCGCCAAAACTTTTCATTCGATTCTTTACTGTATCCCACATGGAGACACATCCTTGTAAACTGTGTCACATCCGCTTCTAGCGCACTCACTTACGCCAAATGTAGGCCTAACGTACTTCCAAACTGTGCGTGTCTTTATCTATCGACGGAACAACCTCGAGACTCGCGGCAGTCGACGAAGTTACGCGAACAAAAAGCCCGAATCCTCGTATAAGCTTAAGAAGCCTACCGAGGGAACGGCGCCCCGTCATCGTCGAACATTACCACCGCTGTCACCACCGTCAAGTTCAAGGCTACGGAGATAGAAGGCGACCGTCGCGTAGTAACGACCTTGATGACGTCTTCCTCGTTGGTGCGAGATAAAAAAACACGCCTCTTTCAACCTGACACCAATATCCTTACAGCCGATCAGTACGAATGCCCCCTTCTTAGTTCGTTAAACATGCGCCGCTTGGAAAAATGAGTTTTTTTATAATGGGAGGCTTATACAGCGGCGGCTGGGACGTTCGAGGTTTTGAGCCGAGCCGGGTGCCCTTTTGAATAGATCGATGAAAATTAACGAAGAACCATCTCCGTCCGATCATGCGAAAGGAAGAAACGAACGCGAATAATTGTCGCGATGTAGCTGGGCATGTCCGAGCAACAAACGAGCGCTCGGCAAATTATCAAAGTACTTTGCAAAGTTAATCTCTACGAGAATATATGTTGAGGATGAAACGGAAAGTTGCTTAATTTGCAAGTTAAGCTTCCCGCGCTCCAACAATTAATGAATTTGCATTCTAGATTGATAAACTCCTTGCATGCCTGTACTCTCTGCTGCTGCTGCTGCTGCTGCTGCTGCTGCTGCTGCTGCTGCTGCTACTTCTCCTCCTCTTCCTCCTCCTCCTCCTCCTCCTCCTCCTCCTTCACCACCATCATCACCTCTTGCCAGCTCCGACCTCGAGAATTCCTCACCATAACGTTCATGTAGCACCGCAATAACACAATGTTTCCATTCTAATAATGAAATTTCTCTTACCTCTTGGTAAATTTATTTCACTTATCGCGGCAAGACTATTTACAAGCGAAACTCTACTCCCAAGATTTAAGATGCTTTTAATTTCTCAATAATCCAGATGCGCCGCGAGATCAGCGATAAATGTCATTTTTAATAATTTATTTTTAATGTAAATATTGTTTTCACGCCGCAGCTCAACTCGCTTTCCCAGCATCACCACATAACCAAACGATGCATCTTGCCTTATATATCTTGGCCATCCGGCTCGTGCCTCCAGCCCAATAATGGCATAATCGAGCCCCATAGCTCCTCATTTTATTCCTTCAGACGCATCGACCGCTTCACAACTTGCTGGGTGTGATGCTCTTTGAAGCGTGAACAGATAATAATCGCGACCATCGATTTTCTCTTAGTCGTCATTATTAATACGAGGGTTGAGAACACGAGGAAGTGTATAATTGAACTTTCGGTTTTGACTGATTATTTTCAGGAGGGAACTGGTTCTGCTATGCATTGTTTTATTTTATACCTTCTTAATCGAAGCGTTCCGAGATATTAGATTTCGCAGGTAACATCGTTGAATTTTAATTGGATATTTAATTGTGAAGGTAATAGAACGAGTCGAGTTTGTCATGAAGTAGTTTTGCATGAAAATGTATACGCCGGTTTAAGTCGTAATCGAGGCTTTATCGCGATCTTGCTGCTTTACATTAGATGAAAGTGGTTTTGTTTACCGAGATTGCTTTTTGAATCGGGTTTTAAGTGAAATGAAGGTACGAGCAGTTTCAGGCTTTTTTTTTTTTTTTTTTTTTTTTTTTTTTTTTTTTTATTTAGCCACCTGTCTGCAAAATTTGAATAATTTCATGAAAATACAAGGCCAAACTTCGGCGTCGCTAAACGCCGACATTGTTTACCAAATTAACATTAAATTCATTATATCCCGATAATTTCGCGGCTCGTCTTTAGGGGGAATCCAAACCACAATCCGCCCATTACTCACGCGCCTCATAATCGAGCACTCCGAGAATTAATTAAGGATGTCATTCCCAAGCCCCAACACGAGCTACAAACGTGTCCCAAAGGCAAATGCCTGAATTGCATTGAAGAACGCCAGTGTTAAACTCAGTGAAAAACAAAACTCTCGCCGTGAGAATACGTTCGCGCGCGGTGCACGCCATTATCCAGTACCGAAAATGATGAAAATGTAGCGGACGCGAGCACATCGCGACTCGGCATCCAGTCGCATCGAAGCGAAAACAATGGCCGTAGCATCCGAGACTGAATTTAAACTTTCGATTCCGCACCAGTCGCGTCCACGTTTTTCTCCCGCTCTTCTTCGTTTTTTCTCGTTGACGGGGGTGGACGGCTCGTGAAGCCCCGGCATTAGCAAATGAATGGCACGCAAATGAATGGCAGTGAAAATAGTCGGAAGAACAAGTGCGCCAGTTAGTAAGTTCCAATGTCAACCTCATCGTGAGAATAGAGAAACGACTGTGCGAAACCCGTTGCCCGCGTGCTCAAAAGGGGAGAGATCGGATTCATGTTGTTTCCCGTCCATCCGCGTCTCCCGCCTCCTTCTCACCATCCGCGAAACGACGGCGACACGCTCCCATCGCTTGCCTGCCTTTTTGAACGAGAAGTAAAGAAAAATGGAAAGCCAACGGAAGCGATCTCGAAGGACTTAATCGGCATGGATGCACCATTTACCGTCCGTTTTCATAATCTCCAATACGTTTACTGGTAAGCTGAGAAAGAGAGAGAGAGAGAGAGAGAGAGAGAGAGAGAGAGAGAGAGAGAGAGCGGGAAGAGAGAAGCCTCCGGGGACAGAACTCTCGTGTATCTTGACACAGTGTTTTTAACTGTGTAGTGATCGACGTTTGTATGGCTGATAAAGCGATGTATTTATGCGTGCGAATAATTTTTGCATTTCGACAAGACTCGTAGAGTTAGATGCATTATTTTCGACGCGAAGCTTCTCAAGTTCCTCCATGTCAATGACAAATTGCGCTTCTGCGCACGAAATAGCTAATTTTAAAAAGGGAAAACATTATCTCATTCTATTTATTAAAGGTGTATCGGTTTGTTTGTGTGTGTGTGTGTGTGTGTGTGTGTGTGTGTGTGTGTGTCGGATGAGAGTATGAGAGTATGAGAGAGGGAGTATGAGAGTATGAGAGAGAGAGAGGGAGAGAGAGAGAGAGAGAGAGGGAGAGAGAGAGAGAGAGAGAGATAAAAGTCTAAAGCTCTATGCGAACTTTGAAATACAACTTTATTTATCATCGACACGCTTGTAATATTTCACTAAAAATTATGCGACTGCATGAGTGCCCGGAGAGAAAATCAATGAATAATTGCATCCTGATAAATTACAAAGTGATTTCTCATCATATTAATTATCATATTTTGCTAGACGTTCTTCCGGATAATTCGAAATGTTATCGTATAGATGATTGTGTAATTATAATCATAGGACTAAAGGAGTTTTCGCTAATATACGAAAGCCATACAGTCAACCATTTTCAATCTTACGGCGTGAAAATCGATGAAAATACTTAATCGATAAAAATATATTTGCCATTATTTGAAATTGGATACGTTAAAGTATAAAATTGACGATTGCGATAGTTTTTGGAAAGCGGATGTTCGAGTCCCTTAATTTTTTCTTAAGCCTATAATTGGCAAATTCATGGGTGTGCATGAAGTCAATGAAAGTGAAAACTTCAACAAACAGGACAAACTGTGTACGGCGACGGAGAAGGATCGTTGAAAGTTTGGATAAATTACACTCGACGATTTTCAATTTTGAAATTCGTAAATAAAACCACATCAATACGTGAATTAAATCGTTATTTAAACATACGTACAATAAGTTATGCGTATTTGTTTGTCGTAAATTTGGAAAATTCTACTTTTAAGATTTCCAACTGATCGATCGATCGATCGATCGAATTATTTTCATCCTAAATTTACTTGTAAAGTAAGAATGTTGTTTCAAATAAATTTGCAAAATGTAAATGGCACGCGTACCATTACAACTGACGGAAAAATGTACGCGGCGCTAACGCTTTCGTGCCATTTATTTGAAATTCACAATAATTTTTTCACATTTCCAGATTAGTGTCTCGCATATTATGATTACGATAAAATAATTATTTTGTTGTAATTAAAAACTCTGTAACGTATATTAAAATTTCAATTAATTTCTCATTAAAATAGATCGTTTTTCCTATTGTTTTTTTTTTTCGTGTTTATTTTTGTCGTCTTTTACCTAAGACTTGACGATAAAGAAGCAGGATTTCTATTAATTTTTAATAAATAAAGTTATAAAACTTGTAAAAAGAAAGTAACTATCTACTCGAGTTGAATTGAAATTAAAATTGAATCGTAAAACTCTGGAGCATATCCGATTTCCATGACAGCATTTTGTAACTCTTTCACTCTCTAAAGTTAAGCAAAAATGACGAATATACAATCAAAGTTGCTGATTAATGACAAAATTAAATAAACAGCATAAGAACCGAAGTAAAGACACAATTAAAATAATCGATAGGTAAAAGTATTTTTTTATATGACGTTTTATATTATTATTAATGGATTATTTGTTTCATATGTTCTACAAGTATATTAAATGAAGTTTAAGTGATATTTTTTTTATTTTTTTTTTTTTTTTTCATTTTACGCTCATTTATTATTCCCTAGGATGACTGCAATATCGCAACGAGATTCATTTCAATCGTAAAAACAGAAAATATTCTTTCTCTATATAGCCCAGCGTAACCAATAACAAATTGTACTATACTTGGAAATCTTTTGCCATCTACTTAATCAATCAATTAACTTAAATTTCATTATACTACCCCTCCCGCCCCCTCCCCCCTCCCCGCCCACCAAACACGATAATATTCCATATAGTATACTAAATATAGTTGATAATCCCATATCATTTACGCGATAAATTCTATTTGCCCCGAGATTTACATTGTAAGCAAATTAAAGTTTGCAAATTTTTTCCATTTCCAATTACCAGTCACTCCAACAAGTGTTTCACAATGTATTAGGGACATTTATGTATAATCTACATCAATAAGCCAATTAATTAAAATTTTTTACAGTGATATGAAAGGATTATTTGATTTTATAGAGTCATTTGAAATAACGAGCCATTCCATTATAAATGTACGACCTTCAATGGAACGATTGACACTGACTATTTGAAAAGCGTACCCCGTTATATTCAGCCATGATATAGCGCTCGCTATTATTGCCTAACCACAATTTAATATAATTATATGCATCCAGGCCCTTTACAATATTGATATATTAATAAAAGCTCATAAATCCATATGAGACGACAACCGGTGGCACTAATAATCGAAGCGAGCCCTTCCTGCGTACTACCTACCGCTTACGTACCTCGTAAAATCATTGTCGACTGTCGTTTCCAAGCGAAGCTGAAGTCGCGGCTAAATCAAGATCGCAGTTACGGTACATCCGGAACAGATCGAACGTAGCATCACGTACAAAAGCCCAACTTTCTTTAAGCGATGGAGCCCTACGTGCCTTACAATTGCTCATAGAGTATTAGAAAAATAAAGGGCGCCGATGATTGTCGCGATTCGTAACGCTAAATTTGGATGGAGTCGCGCTCATCGCGTCGCCTGCTCGTAAAAGTAATTGTCCTAAGCCCATTGCCAAATTTCTCAATTATTATCGAGATCCCGGAGATGTCGTTTGGTTATCGTATTCTTAATTAAAGATTCGGCATGGATTGCCACTCGATCACATTGCAATATCGACCTTCGATTGCTCGTGACGCTTTTGTTAGCTTATCGCAAGAAACTCTCTCTCTCTCTCTCTCTCTCTCTCTCTCGGGTGTACATCACATCTTGCAGTGCATTGGCTTAGAAAATCAGATTTTACTAGCCCGACCTTATTAACCTATTAGTAAAAGCATTTTCGAGAATATATGAATTATTTATTATATAGAGGCGGCCTCACCTGTTTCTCATATCTAATGGCACATTTTCCTATCTTACTTTAACGTAAAATCAACCTTGTAAAAAATCTCTCTTGGTCGTGTCATTTTCAAAACATGATCGATAGATCCACCAAGTATTAAATTACAAACTTTATTCATTCTTATTTATAATTGAAAATGAATGGTGATTAGGTGTAATATTAGATCGTTCAAGATTTACTATGAAAATATATTGATAACACATCGGGTTTCACATATTCAAATATTAGTCGACTCATAAATGATTAAAGACAAATTTTTTACTATAAAAGAAAAACTATTGTTTTTTATATATATATATATATATATATATATATATAATTATAAATAAAAATAAATCGTTGACAGTGTAATTAATTAATTATTCCGTACTTTGCTTGCTAATCACACTAATCGAATCCATATAAATATTGTACAAAAATGTCTCGATAATCGTTACATTCAAGCACGCAACACAATACTTTATTTCTAATTAACAACTGTTTTTAATGAAAAATTTGTTTAATATACACACACGCGCACGCACGCACGCACGCACGCACGCACGCACACCAGCATACACACGGAATACTGTTTTAATAAAATAATTATTTTAATTAAATAATAATTGTTTAAATTTATAATCAATATTAAATGAATTTTACCTATCGCTTGGTTAGATTATTCTGTCAAAGGAATATCGTTTTAATATCCGTCGAAAAGCTTTAATAGATTTTTCAAGCATATTAAATGAATAACTTTACAAAACATTTATGATCATCAACTTTAAATGATCCGAGAATCGAGATAACACTTTTTACGGCTATAAAAGCATCGAATTCCAAAGCAGGAAAACAACTTTGTATAGATGCTTGCGTAACTTATAAAACTCACAATAACAAATTAATGTTTTAGGTGGGAACAAGTAATGATAGTGCATATAATGCATACACCTAATGGCTAATTCATAGACACATTTCAAATCAAAACGATTTATGATAATAACATAATCTTAATATTTATAATGTAACCCCCCCCCCCACACACACACACACACACATAAATTATAAATCATCTCTTGTTTTTGTTCTTATAAAAGTAACAAACTCTAAGGGCTTTTATGAGTCTACGATATATGGACGTTAACAATAACAATAACTTCGAAATTATTATATACGTTGCGAATCTGATTGGAGTGGGAATTATTGCTGAAATAAACCATAGAGTTCTTATCACAGCGAATGAAAGAATATGCGATTCGGTATCAACATTCAAACGTCAAATTTAAATCATGAAAGCCTATTGGCTGATCGTACAATCCCGCGCTCACGGAATGTCCCAAGTTTTCCAAATTGCCAATTATCGCGTCAGCGTGATTAATGAAAGATAGAGGAGGGACAGAGAGCGCGAGAATTCACTCGAACTGTTTCTCTTTTATCCACAGTCTCCGAACACTGAATTTTATCTATAACCAAGCGGCTTTTAAACGGACGCCACCTTCCCCCACGAGGCTACCGGATTTTTCTGTCCGACGGCGCATCCCATGCCCCTAAAGCCACACACGCCACTCTTTACTTTTATTAGCTCGTGTCTCGGGCGAGAGATGAGAGGAAGAGAAGAAAAAAAACGTCCCGGGAAGGAGAAAATACGAAGCCAAGGCGCGCGCGCGCGCGCGCGTGTCGGGAAAATTTTTCGCATCCCACCGCGGCAAAATACATAAAGCCGATGATGAGCGAACGGATGCTCGGGTGGAGATTAGTCGTATCGATAGGTCGCGAGTGGGGCACGTTTGCATTAAGCGATCACGAGTCGGAGTACGGCCGAGATAGGAGAAGATTATGCGGGACGCGAAGTATGCGATTGGACGGGGGTAGGGGAAGCGAAAGACAAATGAAGGAAACTCGTGTGCCGCCGAGTGGAGAAAAACAAGGCGATGATCAAAAAGCTAAGAGGCGAGAAATTTACTCGGGGATGCAAGAAGAGCAAAGCGGGACATTTCACATCGATACGCAGCTGTGGCTCGTGTCTTTTAGCGCCCAAGCTAATGAGATTACTTTTATTAATCGTTAAATGAAAATTATAAATCATCCTACGGAGAACGAACGAAGGAAATTCCAATCGGGCGATTGCTCGTTGTTCGTGTGCGGCCGTTGAATACTTTCGTTTACAGATTGATTAATAAGATCGGAGGGAAGTGGATTTCGACAAGACTTCGGAAGAGGCTTTTCATGTTACGAATTATGAGATCCGAAATTCATAAATCATGCTAATGGGTCGGGGTTGTTCGTGCACCCTAATACTCCCATGTTAAGAAGATCTATAAATCCTAGATAATATTGAACGACGAAGCATTATGAAGACTTGGATTTTAAAATTCGTGTAATTTTGCCGAGTATTTTTTTCATTTACAATATATCATTAACTTTTGTAAAACAGTCGTTACTGGTCGTACTGGGACTCTTTTTGCTCATTTACACATTCAACGTTCAAATGATGCAGGCGCGATGAGTTTAAGCGCGTACGAGAACTCAAGGTTTTGGTTCACCGACCGCAACATTTATCTCGTTCACGATAATTAAGAAATATTGTTGATAAAAATTCGACAAATATTGAAAGGAATATAAATGAAATATTGTACGGGCATCGGTAAAATGGCTACCGAAGCGAGCAATTAACAAACAAACAAAATTAATAAAGGAGTAAAAACATTAAAAACATAAAATCGTTAGATTAATCGTACAAGTACGTTTAACCATGACGTATTAGGTAATAATTATAAGTGTGTAGTTTGTGAAAAAACTCGCTCAACATGTTTCACTTTTACTAAGTACTGGTTTGGATATTTTATCATCAACACTGAATAATTTTGATAGGTGTTTTTTTTTTTTTTTTTTTTTTTTTTTTTATTTTTTTTTTTTGCATTTTCTAAAAATCACAATCGACTCAACTAGTTAGACATCGGGCGACGTTTATGTCATGATGTATGATTGCAAACTACAAATAAATCTCGTATTTTAAACGGCAGTATTGTAACGATAATAAAATACTCCAGCTTAAGACTATTAAATTTAGATATAATGTTAGATTGAAAAAAGGACAAAATATTTGTTCGTAACGACGGCTTAATATTGTGTTTTATTGTTTGGCTTTTGTAATCGACGCGTGAAATCGGTAATACATTTGGTCGAATGTTCTCGATATCTTATTAATAAAAAATTAATCCGATAGGACCCAATGAGATTAAAGAAAGAAAAAAAAAGAAAAATAAATAAATAAAATAATAATAAAAATGATCGACGTGGCGACGAGTACACGAATGTCTTAAAATAATTTAACGGCCGTTTCTATTAGAATATCGTCATTTTTTTTTTTTTTTTTTTTTTTTTTTTTTTTTTGCCGCTATATTAGGAAGTAATTTCGCTACGGGCGAACCTAATTTCATATCCAAATACATTACGCTCATCTCGCTCGGCGCACACACATGTGACCGCGCGATAAGAGAATAGATGTGAAAGTCCCGACAGCGCAAGCGCGATAAATCGTTTCGGTCGTCATAAATCAAAGCCGCGTCTAATGGAATATATCCTGCCAACTGCGCGACAGCCTATCGAAGCCTTTTCATATCAAGAGAGATATAAAAGAGAGAGAGATAGTGAGAGAGTCTTGACGAGTCATATAGCGTCCCGCACACGTTCACGTTTGTTAAATGCATCTGGTGCACTACGCGCGACGCGACCTTGACTGATGACTGACGCTCGACGGCTCGCGACGCGCTGTGAACGCGAGCTCTGGAGTCCGAGACCCCGAGCCCACTGATATCGCTATAATATAATATAAACGTAACGTCGACGCGACTCGTCCAACGATTTAAATAGCTCAAAATGATCGGCGCGATCGAAATCTTTCCACTCGGCGGAGGCACTTGTCGAGGTAAATGGGCACGTAATCACGCTGGAATGTGGACTCGGATCCCTTCAACCTCTTCATTCATCGATGTCCACGTACCGACGACATTTTCTCCTGTATCGGCAGGCCCCATTATAATAAGTGTTATTATTATTTAGCGAGCGCGCGACATATTAATAGGAGCTGCATTAAGGGAATTGTGCCGAGCTTCTCCCGCTGCTGACATTGACAGATCTTTTTGCGATTTAGATGACAGAGAGGCACGAATGAAGTATGGCTAATGAGCCACGCATAAACACAATGAGATTGAGGCTTATATGATTGATAAGGCGAATTTCATGAAATTCTTATTTCAATTTTAAGCTTTTTTTTTTATAAGATTTGGTCTATTGATTGCATGTGCTCAGCTTGCGATAACGACGTCTAAGTAAGATAATAGATAAAGTAACATCTAAAGTCTTGAAAACAATCGTTTGACGTGGAAAGCTGTCGATTAATGAATTTCAAACTACCTGTCGTATTTCCTCATTTCTGATGTCATCCATTTCACTTTTGACTTTATAAGAAAGCCGAGCAGCCATGAAAATTTTCTTTTCACATGCGTACGAATGAAAATTCGATAATAGCCTTATTAAAAACAAAAGAACTAGAGAATAATCATCAACGGAGAAAAATTTTGTTGCACTCTTTTATTATATCAAATATCATATTTTCAGGCTTTATCAATCTTACAATAATCTCAGAACATTAAATAATAATAATGTTTAATTATAAATATAATGGAAATCTCGAATCTATAACATCTGATCGTTAAAGACAATTACAAACTATTCAAATTAAAGCTTTGAACAATGTACGTCTTGTGTTACATTTAATTGTCGTTATTTATAATTGAATAATGTTTATATATGTATATTTAATAATGCTACGATACATTATTCTATTAGATAAAAAACTTTAATTTCAATTAAAATCTAACAACTGTTCCATATTCCTTTTCAACTTTACAATATTATTAAACTAAAGATGTACGTGTAAAAGTAAGATATTTAAAATTTAATTTACGTTCTCTTCATTACAACACAACACATTACTTTACTTATCCTTACTTAATGTGATTTAGAAAATTACAAGTATTTATGAAATTCCGCTATTTTTATAATTTTCTATTATTACTGATGTTATTAAGGAAAGAGGTATGGCGCTGTAATATGTATTTAATTTTAATTCTTATTACATGTAATGCAACTTATACAATATTTAAAAGTATATATTAGTGATTTTTATTGTTATTCTTATTATAAATAATTATTTAAAATGACTTTATGTCTATAAATACTATAAAGAAATGTGTTTAAAAGAATTGTGAGTATTATTCTTGAGGAGAAAATATATTATAACACTTTCATTGCATAACTAAAATTTTGTTTAGTAATATAAACTCCAATGCTAATACAATTATTAATATTCTCGACTATTCATCTAATTTATGTTTTACGTGTAATTTAATTCTTAAATACCCGCGTATCCTTAAATTTATATTATATTTACTTTTTCTTATTGTAATATTCATTTGATGCGAATTATTTTCTCTTTATGCGCATATCCACGTAGAAAACATTTGAAAAAGCATAAGAATGAATATAAGTTTATATGATAAGTATCTGTTGATTGTTTAACCACCAATGAGAATATATTATTTTCATACGTCTGGTGTATAGTAATTTTCGTATGTACATATTAGAATATTACAAATAGCAATTGAAATATTTCAATGGTATTATAAAACAAAATATATTATTAAGTTAAAATACAGATAATGTTTTATTCTACTTTTTAATTGACCACTTTGACAGCATGTAAATGATATCAGACAATTTTTTCATCAAGAAATAATAATGGAGAACGACGCGTATTAAGCCCTTGCAACTCATTTACACAAGATTAAGTTTAATTAAGGAAACGTGTATATGAAATCATTATACGATCGTCACACTACGTTTTTCACATCAAGCGGCTTGTTTCAACTCGTTTAAAGTCGACTCCATGAATCAAAAGATTTCACCACACTAACTGTGTATTTTTCGAAGTGCATGTAGATAAAAAAAAAAAAAAAAAAAAAAAAAAAAAAAGATAATAAAAAAAAAAACTTTACATCAATGTAGTTATAACAGAAAATATTTCCGTTAATCAAATTTCTCTTAATATATTATGAATTTGCTAATAAAATGTATGCCTTAGAGGTGAGTTGGTAGGGGGGACGACTGTGAAATGTAAAAAATGCTATCTCATGCTCTATTTCTAGAGCAGAAAATGTTATCCCTACAAGCTACATTGGAAATCGGAGAATCACGACCAGAAAAAAAGTGCATAGATAATTCGTAAGAGTGTATTAATGCGTCTGAAGATATATGCGTTAGTTTATTAGTTAGTTTATTCAATGTAAACTAGTATACAATTTATTCCAATATGGTTTCCTTGCATTATGTGCGGTAAGTATCAGTGAATTATTTCATATACACTTGCAATTATTTAAATGAAATTTATAAATTTCCCTTATTATTGACAATTTAAAATATTTAACATAAAAATGATATAAAAATAGAAGTCATCGTTACTGTAAACATAAAGAAACATAAATAATTTGTATAATCATTTTTCATTCGCTTCTCCTTGCGATAATCATATTTCTCAATTACTCAAACAATTTATTAATACGAGCATTTAAATATAATTTTGATGAAAGTCTTTGAGAAATATAAAGTCAGGTCATTGACTGATTTGTTTAGATAACTCGTATAAAAATTTGACTGAACGATGAAGAAAATATGTGTATAATTTAAATGTATTTTTTATATTATTTTAGCCTTTTTTGTTTTTAATAATTTTTTCTTCGCGTATATATATATATATATATATATATATAAAAATTATATATTTTTATATAAATTATATATTTTTATATAAATAATTATACATTGTATTATACAAATATTAGAAGATGAAAATAATAATTCTTGCAGAATATTACAAAGTAACACCTGCAAGCACTAATACTTGTTATACGTCAATAACTCTTAAAAAATAAAATTTCTTTAATAATATGTTTGCTAAAGATTCCTGGCAAACGAACTTGTTCACGAAAATCCATATACTGAGGGCGAAACTTTGATGACCAAAGTTTAATATCAATCTCTCAATTTTCAATATCTGTCGCTCGTATTGTTTGTCTTTCTTACTATAAATACAAACAGGCACATTTATTCGCCCGCATGGTCGTGTGCAAATTTCCATTAATACGTGCAAATATATTCATACTTACAAGCATGTTAAATATTGGCACATTGAGGAATACTACATACTGTGGCACGATTACGCAAATTATGCAAACCAAAATATAATAAGTACACTTTTAAAATAACGTCGAACTTGATGACCGATTCAATTCTCTCAGGACGCAAACGCGGCAGAAAAATAATATAATTAACATTATACAGTGTCCGAGTATTTATCATTATAATATAATAAGAAATAAAAGTGTGACTTTACAATGGAGAGAGAAAATTATGTTAAGCGAATGCATCCTTGATTAATACCTAATTGTTCGAGGAAAGAAGGAAATTATATAAGTTTTCGTCGTTAAAGAATTTGCAAAAATAGATGTATTTTATCGAGGATATTAAGAACTAACGAAGACGACGAAGGTCTGATAAAATAAAAAAGAATCGTTGGTGTTAAATGAAATAAAATATTTGCAATTTATTTGTCATGTTAATTATAAACTTTGCGTCATAAGCCATTGTAATTATAAATATCTAATCAAAATGTAAATAATGAAAAAGTGATTGATGTAATCAAAATTTACTGCCATAAATGCAACTGTTATATGCAACGCAAAGCCGATGTGTGTTGGTTTGCGCACGAGCGTGGATTTGGAAATATTAAATCGTGATATATTGCTGTATATTATATTTTAATAAAAGACAGAAGAAGAAGAAAGGTAAGAGCTAAGGATGAAGAGTTTATACGGATAGCTTAATTTATACGATTGCAAAAATATACGACAACAAACACTTTCGGCAATTAAAACGCAATATTATTCACAAAGCCTCGATTTTGTTAATAACATCCGAGGAAAGCGCAACAAGTTACGTAAAATATTTTGTGTAACATTTCAAGTTTTAAAGTTTCAAGCACATTACCTAATATTTAATGACAAAAAGTTATAAGAAAAAAGTTATTTACAATAACTCGCAACTTAATTTGTATTTTTCGTTAAAAAGCCTCTCGAGAATGAAGAAAATTTTACATCTAAATTCACTGACAAATCATTGCAAATCCAAAGAGAACCCAAGAGCCACGATCGTAGGATGGAATGGAAAAAGGTGAATTGGTGAAATTTCGAGTAAAGCACTCGCTCGTTTAATCGCCAATTATACTCGAAGCTCATTAGTAATGTTTCGAGGCGCTCGTAAAGTGTATCCTCGGAATGAGTAAGAGAGAAAAAGAAACACAGAGTCACGCAGGACCGTGGAAATAGCCGTCAGATAAAAGTTGCCCATCAGCAATACGTGGCGCAGATCAAGAGTCTTCGCTCATGCCAAAGTGTTGCATAAGAAATCCGCGGATAATAACGAATCGTCGTTGGCTCGTTGTAAATTACGTAAAGGTAAGTAAATCCAGAGGGGCTGGCAACGCCGTTTCCCATTATGACGGAAAAGCCTGCGTGTGTCGTCCTCCTTGGGCCTCGATTACGTAAAGGGAATCTTTTGAGGGAATCTTTGAGCTGTCGGCTATGCATGTGTGTAAAGCGCCACTTGCTACGATAGAAAGTGTGCGAAAATGTCTTGCGCGACCCCCCTCGGCACATATAGTCGCGCTCTTCAATTGCCCGCGTGCGATAATTCCATTCTATATTTCATTATTTCGCTTAATTGGCACGAACGCCGCCTCTCCTCCCCCCCCCCCCCCCCCCCCCCCCCCCCCCAACCTATTTGTTTTCGCTAATACAGATTTAAAATCGTCCCATTTTACTGGACTTGCGCGATAATAATTCACCAGACTCTTGTTTACTCATATTTACGTACTGCGATACTTGAGCTCCGCGTAAATAAGCAAATAAATCCAACGTATCAAATTATACTCGGCATATACAAGTGACAAATGCAGGTCAAATACGTTTGTTACGACGCGGTAATCGCAATTGGCAACAATCAATTTTTTGCAATACCATTATGTTCTATATGTCACGAGAAGTATGGAAATATAATTGCGTTCGGCCGATTAAACTTTGATGCAATTATAGCGCTTCGGCATTTACTTTAATACCAATAAATGCATATGTTAAACCAGTTTATGACATTTATTGTAATTTAACTTGGAAAAACATGAATCGCGCATAATAACGAACGATGAAAACATAACAAAATTTCATCTACATTTTAGTTTTTAGAATATTTATGATTATTTCTAAAACGCTTTGTATAATCCGACTTTTCATTTTAATAACTTACTACATCGTCGTATCTCCTTTCAATTCGCTAGCCGATGGCAATCGTCAACGACAAGTACTCACCTGAAACAGACATATCAATAATTAGTAACATTGCGGAAATCTCTATTCCATTGTGAGGAATATAATTTTTTTCATGTATTATTACTCGCTATCGTATTGCCAATAAACAATGAATTTAAAATCAAATATTTTCGCAAAATCTTCGTCTTAGGGTGTAATTAATAATTGCTCGAGCTCCGTAATATTTTACGTACCATCACTCGAGTTGCTTATTCAACGAATAATCATTAAATGCTAATGGTTATCATTAAATACGAAGATAAAGAATTAAATATGTAATTGAATTACGTACTACACACCTATTAAGGTGAGTGGGATTAAATTATTAATTATGGCCGGGCCTTCGTATATTTAGTATCGAAAAAATTTGTTATAAAAAAAGCGAAATGTGTGCCGTATGATAGCATTTGCAATGTTATCGATACCTAAGATGTGGATGCAATGAAGGAAGGAAATTGTTTAAAGTTTAACGCGCGCTTGCGTAATACTCGAATCTCTACGACTTTTAATCGAATTGAGAAAACATATATTTTGTCAAAGACCCGATAAACGAATAAACGCACGCGAGATATCCCATAATAATCAATAATGTCTCGTGTATACGGCGCGTATAATCGGCCATTAAATATCAATGCGACCATTACGAGTGCACTGATTATGAGTAAAAGTTTGTTTATTCAATTAAATATCCCAAAGTCACACGATGCACCGAGATCTTACAGTTGCAATAAAAATCTCCGGGACTTGCTGCGGTGCTTTGAAAATTATATACTGACACTTGCTGGAATTGAAGAAGTCGATGTCGTAATCGAGGTGTATTCGAGGTATATTCGAGGTATATTCGAGGTATATTCGAGGTATATTCGAGGTGTATTCGAGGTGTATTCGAGGTGTATTCGAGGTGTATTCGAGGCGTATTCGAGGCGTATTCGAGACGTATTCGAGGCGTATTATTAGCGTATGCGACGACGAATACTTTCTTAAACGTATAAATTTCAGTAAAATGATACTTAGGCGTCACGGAACGGAAAGCTGCTTTTCATAAATTATTCATTTGCTAGCATCTTATCGTCGGAAGAAACTACGAAAATTTTGCTCATCTCACCATTATCTCGCGCTATGAATCTCCCATGGAAATACAATTATCTGATTTGAAATAGCAGAACGACCTAGAGCAGTGCGGCAGCACTAGACGAACGAACAAAAGGCATTGCGTTTTCTATGCTTTCCCTAGGCAAAGTCCCTTCGTCAATCACTAGCTGCGGATACTTTAAAGACTTTTCAACGCGAGCGTACTATCGCCTCTACTCGCTAAAGTTTAAAAGTAAAATAAGCCAGGGGGAGAGAGAGAGAGAGCGCCTTAAGTATGAGGCACTGTTTAAAATGAATTTAAAAGCCATGGAGGACAAGTTGCCACTGTATAATCGTTAGGAGCCGCTATCGGGCACGTTGCAGTAGAGCGGCAATTGTAAAAGAGCCGAGATACCGCGAACGGCTAAAAACGATAGGGAGTAAAGGAGGGCGTGATAAGACGCGTTGGGGTGGGGCGGGAAGCGGAAGCGCCGGGGACGAGATGGGAGGCAGACGGGGCCGGATGAATTAAGGGGATAAGGTGAAGACCCGGGGCCACGAAAACTCCTCGGTTTTCGCTCCTCGTCGCCACGTCGAAACCTGGACGTGAGTGTACGCGCCAGTCGGAGAAAGTGCGAGCGTGCGAGTGTGCGCGCGGGCCTAAGGTCTATCGGGACGAGACGTACAGTTACGAGAGAAACTAAACAAACGTATCGACGAAATTTCGAAATAACGAAGCGATTCTCGGCATCCGTCGTTGTATCGACAAACAACACCGTCGTGTCGTCACTCGATTTTAAGCTTTTCTTTCGAGCGAGACCCGCTTGCGCAATGCCAATATTTGTTTTTGGAATTATTGATTAACCATAGCATAGCAGCGCACCTCCGGCGTTTTATAAAACTCGCTCGTCGTGCCAATCGATCGTTCCAAACCTCTCCCCTCGACTACCCGAGGATCGTCCACTACCAATGTTCAATAATTTCGGGTCCACGTGATTGACGCTTTATTTGTCTTGAGGGAAGCGACGGGGATTGGCAACCGATGGAGCCGCACTCTTCTTGGCTCTTCTTCGAGCGTGTAGGCGACTATGGGAATAAGTCAAGGCAAGTGCAATTACGTGCGATTTCTGAGTCGCGAAATAACAATGATTAATCGATAATCATTTTCGTATTACATGAAATTTATCGTACAATAATTTATTAATAAATGCATTTAAACGGTTTTAATAAAGGCCGCCAGTCGAACCCACACGAATGGAAATGCACGATCTTACATATTGTATTTTACAATTATGTTAGTATGTTAATGCGTTCGTCATGTATATTATGCAAATACTTTGAGCTTCTTTGTCACAATAAGCGATGATTCTAATGTGACTGTTTGTATGGAAATTATTGAATTTGCAACATTGGGCGCTCGTTTCGAGGAGATAAAATTAAATAGTTTTATGAAAAACATTTATTTATCGTCGCTATTGTTGATAGGTAGCCTTAGCGCTATTAAGAAAAGTTACTGAAACTTCGTAAAAATTCAAGGCCATCCCTCCCGTGGATCGTTTAAAATTTCTCGAAATCCTTAATTACGAAAATGCGACTTTGCCGAATTTAATGGACGATAATTCAATTGAATTCAACGTCGTCGTTTAAGACGAAGTCTCCATCCTTACTTTGCCCCTGGAAAACTCCTTTACGAATATTTAATGCTCATTAAATGAACAGAAATGCCAAAAGCAGTTATTGTATGCTTCCTTAACGTACGTGTGCGCGCTCCCGTGTGCGTTTGTATTATTCGCGAGCTCGTTCGCATGCGCGTGTGCGTTTGTATGGGCGCGCGTTTGCATTTATACGGATCTCAGAACCAGATGGACGAGTGAGTCGACTTTTGAAAATTTACATGTTTATGCAGAACATTCGTGGAATTCGATCCATGCATTTCTGGTAATTCGTATACACGAGCCGCCTTTCACATTGCAACTGCCTCTTTCTGACGTAAATAACAATGGAAAAACATCAATTTTTCAGAGAAACACGTACGATAAATCTCGCGAGAGATTTTCACTGGATCCATGGACGAGATTAAGAATAGTGTAGCCAAGAGATATATTCCATAAATTAGAATCGTCGGAAGCCATTTTCAGCAGCTGGCGTATCCGATATCTAAATTGAATTTTCGAGAAAATTGTTCAACGCGGCTCCATATTTTGCGAGAAAAAATTGTTTAATATAGGAAATTAGCGTCGCTATTGCTCGATTATATCGGCCTTAAATTTCTATGAAATTTATAGAAATCCACGTACAGCTATATGAAGAAAACTATAAACGTTTAAACATTAAAATACTTGATAGTGAAAAGTATGTGTGGGCTTTCTAATCCTTGTTTCATAACGATTTCTCGTATTGTTACAGAGTTTCTCAAACCTAATCCTCATAATTCGTTTTATGACAAATAATCACATTATGCTGGTTATTTATTATTACGAGGATCTGACCTGACATTAGTATGTAAAATAATATGTATATAAAATTTAGTAATTAACCTTGTGATTCCTGTAATCTAACTACTGCTGGGAAATTTCATATTCTAAACGTATTTTAAATACATTGCTTTAATAAATACTTATGAAAATTAAGGAAATTAAAAGCCAAAGTCATAGTTACGAGCCTATTTCATTACATAACCGTGCTCGTTTTTCTTCATTTGCTTTTTCATTTTTTTTTTGCATTTTTTTTTTTTTTTTTATCTTTTCAAGACATAAGGTGCAATTTAACTGATAATTTGGCTAACATTTTACTGCTATGCGAACTAATTAAATATGCCTTGTAGATAGGTGGGACGATAACGCAATTCACAATGAGACGAAAAAAGAAATAAATAAATAAATAAAAAAAAAAAAAAACTGGAGAGAGAAGAAAAACTGTTGTAGCAGAATAAAATTGAAAGACGGCATGAAAGAAACCTTAATTTCACATTTATTTCGACAACGGATGTTTACTACTTTTGCCTATCATCCTTGAATATGATTGTGAAGGCATCCCTTTGCCACCCCCATTCTTCCTTTCCCACCCGCCGGGAATGAAGAAAAAAAATGCATAATCAAGCTGATACGTGGGTTCGTTTGACTGGTTGTCAGCTCAGGCATGTATCCTTAGAAGAAAAGGAACGAACGGACCAGAGGACCAGTTTTTTTATGATAAACCACTTTTTATAACTTAGCGTGAAACTGCAACCGACGTTATTTCACTATCCTCCTGTATGCGCGTAAGTATTGCATGTGCCTGCTGAGTGAAAGAGACAGACAGACACAGAGAGAGAGAGAGAGAGAGAGAGAGAGAGAGAAACAGAGAAGAAACGAATGCTTTATTTAGTAATGGTGTAGATCATGAAATGAGAGAATTTTGGTAAATGAGAGCTATGTTCATCATTTGTAAAGAAATGGACTTGTAAATGTTCACACGTCGCGAGTCTCTCTACATTCTTAACTTTCTTTACACCTGCATTACGATACCGGAACAAACTGCAATGATATTTTTATGTTTATTAGCAATATAGAGCCGAAAATCATTCTTGCTCAATTTATTATAATTCCGCATGCTTGGGCAAACGTCTTAAACTGTAGTGTACAAACTCTCATAAACCATCGGGGATCATTACAAATAATATCGTTAAGTTACTTTCTCTTTCTCCGATATTATTATTTTTCTAGTTTTATTTATTCTTCAACAATTATGCAATATCCATATATCGTTTATCTGTAATTAAATTTCGTGAAAAACAATGTTTTACGTAGCGTAAAAAACTAATTCTAGGTTATGTGAATATGCGTGAAACTTTAATTACTTTGATAATGAAAGACATGTTACAACTTCCTAAATGAGTGTCATATTCTTAGTTAATAATATGATATCTTGCTTCCTTGTGAGTCTACAAGAATAAAAAGAGAGAGCCGAGAATTGCTCTATTAAAATAATAATAATAATAATAATAATAATAATAATAATAATAATAATAATAATAATAATAATACAAAAAATAAAAAGAATAAAAAAATTAATTGCCCATAATAAGAGAATCAGTGTCGAGATTATCTTTGAATTTATTACTGCTTGTTATAAAAAATATAAATAAAAAATCTGCTCGGTTAAAAGGGCAATGAATCTCGCAAGTCGCTTCAAACGTTGCGCCCGAAATCGATTTATACGTATTAACTTGTTTAAGTCACTTTATTAAGGATTTATACTTGTGGAGTAATTTTCACTTTTGTTGTATTATAATTTATCGCTACTGAATTAATTACAATATTCCTATTATTAAATTATGTCGATGCAATTAGCAACCGATGACAATTATTATAGCGTTGAATAGTCCCGAATAGGAATATCCTTCATTATCAGCCTACCAATATCCGCAAATTATTAATTCGTACGAAATTTACAATATTATCCGATAAATCATTTGCATTTTATAAACAATGGCACCTCACCAATGTAATGAACAACTTCTCATTCTTCCTACAACGCTTAATAAAATCCTGAGAATACTAATTAAGTGCCTATTAATTTATCAATACTTGGCTACTAATTTATAATAATTACGCGTGTTTTATGTAACAAATAATTTTGTACAAATATAAATGGGAAAAATTTATCGGAAATTACGACGGTAGATGTGCTGTTTGTTTATTAATTGCGTAGCGTTGCGGTAATGGAGATAAGTGAGCACCTGTATTATTCCCTCCAGATATTAAATCCAATAAATGATTTTCGTTAAACCTTTAACATTCCCCAGACATCTGTAGAAAAAGGAAGCTTCAATGTTTCGTTTCGGAATAACTGTAATGTCGATATTTCAGGAGCCATTTCACCCAACGAACATCCGTAATCTCGGTCTATATTGTGTAAGTGGTAGCTGTCCGAAGGCGTCTTTATCAAGTCGAAGAATAGTCGCGTTTGTATATGGCGGGGGGAGTGGGGAGGAGGGGGGGGGGAGGAGGAT
>NW_011948428.1:2655205-2690078 GCF_000503995.2 Ceratosolen solmsi marchali
TGTATGTATGTATGTATGTATGTATGTATGTATGTATGTATGTATGTATGTATGTATGTATGTATGTATGTATGTATGTATGTATGTATGTATGTATGTATGTATGTATGTATGTATGTATGTATGTATGTATGTATGTATGTATGTATGTATGTATGTATGTATGTATGTATGTATGTATGTATGTATGTATGTATGTATGTATGTATGTATGTATGTATGTATGTATGTATGTATGTATGTATGTATGTATGTATGTATGTATGTATGTATGTATGTATGTATGTATGTATGTATGTATGTATGTATGTATGTATGTATGTATGTATGTATGTATGTATGTATGTATGTATGTATGTATGTATGTATGTATGTATGTATGTATGTATGTATGTATGTATGTATGTATGTATGTATGTATGTATGTATGTATGTATGTATGTATGTATGTATGTATGTATGTATGTATGTATGTATGTATGTATGTATGTATGTATGTATGTATGTATGTATGTATGTATGTATGTATGTATGTATGTATGTATGTATGTATGTATGTATGTATGTATGTATGTATGTATGTATGTATGTATGTATGTATGTATGTATGTATGTATGTATGTATGTATGTATGTATGTATGTATGTATGTATGTATGTATGTATGTATGTATGTATGTATGTATGTATGTATGTATGTATGTATGTATGTATGTATGTATGTATGTATGTATGTGCGTATGTATATATATATATATATATATATATATATATATATATATATATATATAATCTGATTAAATTCATCTCTTGAGGATATTTCATATTTAAATATCCATGATGATCTTCACTCGATAATATATAAGTTATTTTCATTCCTTTAATAAACTAGCAATGTTATGTTCCATTTTTTTTAAGTCATTATGTAAATATCAGCATACTTTCCCTTAAGATAGATTACTAACCTCAAATATTTATCAAGACTATTGCGCGATCCGTTAATTAAAGAAAAAAACATAGTAACACAACGTTTTAACAAACTACTTAGAAATTGAAAATTACGTTGTTTACGTTTATTAAGATTTTCGATTAAGCGAGAAAGAAGTTTCAAGGTTAATTATCGCAACTGCTTACAATATTCACGAAAATCTTATAATTTTACCGATATAAATACTGTGAATTTCAAATATTTCTAGCACTAATTACATCACGTTCATCTCCGATATTATCAACGAACAACGTCATTCCCGGCTCGCAATAACTAATAAAAGCTCAAATTTTTATTTTTCCCGTAGCGGACTATGAAACGATTTTATCCCTGAAGCGATGAATAATAAATTTCTCGGAGAATCATTTTCGATCTTGCAAATGAGGTGACAGTTTGCATTTCAGTGATCGATAATCAATAATGCATAAAATGCATTTGTCTACACTCAACGACAATGTATCGGTACGATCTAATTTTAATCGATCAATCACACGGAATGTGCACCAACAAAACAAAAACATTAATCACTCCTAAAGTGTTTTAACATGGCCGATACGCAAGATACAACGTAAAAAACGTATGTCAGGCAGAAATATGATGATATAAGCGATTAAACGCCGGGAGGAGTGAACAAAACGGAACAACGCGACGTACAATCGTTCGTATTTATCATGACGAATAGTCGTTAAAAGACGTGTAACGCACGGGCTAATGCGCGGAGGCAGCATTATACTCACGCACGCGCGCATCCACGACTCTGATCTATCAATCCGTACGATAACAATCGATCGCCATTAACAACAACGACAAGAAGCCGAGCAAAATCATCTTATCGACACATCGCCGTGAACTCGTGCGCCACCCTATTCTTACCTAGACTTTTTTTTTACCTTTTACGTGTTGGAAACTTTTTTTTTTTTTTTTTTTTTTTTTTTTTAATCACAAACACCTAACCTCATTATAAATGGATAGTAAAATATAATGGGCGTTGGTACTGCCTTCGCTTGGATCCTTTTTGCTTTACACCCTTGATACGTGTACAATTGCTGCTGCTATATTTGTTGTCATGTGCGTTGCTTGAAAATAGACAAGAAAAAAAAACCCGAGTAAAATAAGTGAAAAACTCGTAGCGTCGTATCGAGTGTCGCAAGCCGATCAATGGCTAATAGGTGACCGTCTCTGTGTCTCTTACTCTAAACAATTAATCATTTTGAGCTAAAGAATACGCGCTGCTGGTGGTCTGATTTCTTACGGATTTAATTCAAAGAGTAACGGAGAATTACAAAATATCAAAATTAAAAGTCCAACAAAATTATTGTCAATGATAATTAATAATGATTATGAGCTGATAATATAATACGTGAAATACGTATAATGTACCGATGAAAGCAAGAAAGCATATAGCAGAGATATTAATTAAGAATTTTGATGAATATTTAACGTTTAAATAAATTGCAAAAGACAGAAACAGATTAGCATTTACATGTAGAATTTGTGAAATAACAAATTCAACAGATCGACAGATCGTAAATAAAATAGTCTTTATATTAATTACATAAGGTACATTGGATATTTAACGACGACAACAACAACAACAACAACAACAACAACAACAACAACAACAACAACAAAAATGATCCATCTTCTCGTCCGTCTACGGGATTTAATTATGAAATACCGAATCTGCCTCCTTATATGTATTGACGGCCTTTTTATTTCAAAGCTGAAAGGCCGCGATGCAACCACCATGAAACAGATCTCCTCGTTTCGTTTCAATTTCATCGTAAAATGCCGTGTTTATTATATTAATCATATGCGGATAAATATCTACTCTTTCTATAATGATAACGTCCAATCGATTTACGGAACTGTACAAAGTTCTTTTTACCTCCAGCTCGTGTATAACAAGATAAGATTAGGGAAATGAGTTGGGTTGAACGGTGCAGGTAGTGAATATGATAGGAAAAATATCGACTCGATCCGTTATTTAAATGCGACTATCCATATAAATATTTCGAAATATCATTGACGACCGCAGCTTTTCCCATACAAATCGCACAGCGAAAGTTTCCTCGCGAACGTTCCCTTTTTAATTCAATCGTTGCACTGCAAGATTAACGGAATGTGCATCTCGCATTCCGCTCCCATAATTCTTCCACTTGGCTATTTATTAAACAATGTTCGTTCTGCCTGTCCTTAATAAACATTGCTACGCATCTCTTAGGATAGAACGTTAATGTTATCGAGCTAAAACAAGATTAGCCAATGGAACTTTGAATCTCCAAGGGCGTAGCTTTTCGTCCATTCGTATTTTATTGGTAATTACTGCATCGACGATTTATTTACTATGAAGAAGGGCTTTTAGGAACGTATCGTGTAAATTGTTAAAAAGAAAAGAAAAAGAAAAAGAAAACAAAATATCGTATTTCCTAGCAAATTGTAGGATGCTCGTAATTCACAAACATTTCTAATAATAATAATAATAATAATAATAATAATAATAATAATAATAATAATAATAATAATAATAATAAAAACCCATTTAATGCAGTTAATTAAAATATGATTACGATGACGACAAGCATGAAAATGATTGTAAATAATATAACGATTAGCTGAACGGATGTATTAAAAGACTTTGCATATTCTATATATGCACTTTTTGCATATATGCACTTCTTCATCGATCAATAATCAAGTTTCGTGAAATTAGTCGTAGTTATCAATATGATAATTCTAATACATTTTATATTAACATTTTCTAGTTAGTCTATGAAACCACGAATAAAATGTATCATTTAATACGTGTGTTGCATGAAAATATATCATTATTTGGAGATTGAGAGAGAGAGAGAGAGAGAGAGAGAGAGAGAGAGAGAGAGAGAGAGAGAGAGGGGGGAGGGGAGAAACGTATCTCTGGAAGTAGTAAATAATAAATTGCAGGACCATAAAATAATAATGGTAAAATGATAAAATTCTGAGAATAAAAGTAGTTTCGTTGTTTCCTTGTAACGGTGGCAGCTCGATTAGCTCTGTAATACCTATTTTACCGTACAATTGAATATTAATTTAATTCTGCACTTTCAAAAATCCTCAGCCAAGGAAAATCCTCCCTCGATAAAAATTTTCGGTAATTATAAGCGTTTACGAGCGAAAACAATGATAAGCACATTCGATAAGATTCGAAATACAAGCTCGCTTATCTGTCGTCGTCGTCGTCGTCCTCGTCCTCGTCCTCGTCCTCGTCCTCGTCGTCGTGGTCGTGGTCGTAAGAGAATCCAGAATAATGTTGCATTTCGTTGAAATTGGAAAGATTTAGTTTCAATTAGAATGTCATCGGACAAAATGCCAATCGTTGATGATTAAAAGAATTCATAATCTTCGATTGGGCCTAACTCCCTACGAATTTATTGGCTCTCACTCCTTTTATTGAATTTTAATGCAAACTTGATTGAAGATAATTTTGTTTTTAAAGAAGGATGAGAGAAAATACAATGAGGAAAATTAATTTGTACGCAAATGGATAACAGCTCGACATATTGGATACTTTTAAAAGTAAACTGTGCTCCAAGTGCTTAACCAAATAACTTGTGCACTTAGAGGGGCAACAACCCATTAAACCATAATACAAACGCACGCGTAAACACACGCGCGCGCGCGCAAACTTATATATGTAACCGTTTTATTATTATTAATCAGATATTTCACAGTTACTTGGCAATCACGCGATTTTCACACATTAATGAGCGTGGATGTTGCGCGGCTCCGCAATGCAATAATTTCGGATATGTCCGAAGGAATGAAATACAAATACGAATTCACAACGGACTATAAAACAACCCCATGCGCATCATTCTCAAAACTACTTTTATTTGAACTATCGAATACCGGAATTGAAATAGTATAATCAGTCCATGTTAAGAAAATAGAGAGATTTATTAATTTAACGTACTCGCTCACAAACACATGCACTCGTCCATAGGTAGACTCGATATACATAGAATTTCGCTAGATATATTAGTTCTTGGATGCACACGTGGTGATAGGGTGGTGCTGCGCGGCGACAGACAAAAATTTCTCAAAAACGACGAACGCGTAAGGCGAATTAAGTATGACCAATAAATTTCACGGTCGCGCTTATCATTGCTCAGGTAATAAAGCCAAATTATTCGTGACAGAGGATCGCAGGTTGTGGCACATTCGTGACACGAAATGTGAGAAAACGTACCGAGTAAACTCGCCGAGTATTCGAGTAATGTCGAGGAAAGTGACATAGTCAGTCGTTTGAGGATCGTGGAGTGCGCCCGGGGTCCTCGAGGACGACCCGACACGAGGAGCCCCGGCAAGGATGTGACCGACCGTAGGGATGCAGGACTCACCTGGAGTTTCAAAAGTGCATCGATCCCATGGCGATCAACCTGAGCGGCAGCCACGGAGCCTATCGCGACGGGGGAGGGGGGGCGGAAAAAACTTAGGGTGGTAACGCGTTTCCCGCCAGAGCGTCACTTCACAATTAATTTAGGCACCAATTTCGCGTAACCCCCGGCCCTTAACAGCCCCGGCTCGGGCACTGGTTGCGCATGCTCGCGGACTTTGGGGCCCTTAAAGTACGGCGGGCTACGAGAATTCAATGATCTACGTAGCACGAGGCGAGACTAACAGCGTATATTAAGCACGAGGAGTCGCCAACAGTCCCGGCGAACTGTCGGCACTCGACTGGCGGCGGCTGTTCCGCGCCGAGTATAACGGGCTGCCAACGTCCCCGACCCCGACCCCTTCACCATCCCGTTCTCGTCGTCCATGCCGCCACTTTTCCTACACGCGCGCGCGCATACACACTCACGCTCTCTCTCTCTCTCTCTCTCTCTCTCTCTCTCTCTCTCTCACTGCCGCTAGCTCGCTCGCGCTTGCCCGTCGACTCGAGCCGAAGCTCGTCGTTCCGCACCTGGGGACACATCGCGGAGGTGAGCTCGGCCACGTCCGCCGGTGCTCGTGTCGGGCCGGGGAGGGGGGGGGAGGAAGAGGAGGAGAGCTGCCTCCTCGGTCACTCGCCACGCAGCCAGGCAGCGGTGGCTGCGGCGACGGCGGCGCGATTCCGCATTATGTATCTCTCTGTCGCTTTAACGCGAAAACATATGTCGAGGATCGGCCGGGCTTTCCGCTTTGGTGCGCGCGAGCCTCCCGACGAAAAGTGAGGTTAGGCGCGAGGGTTCTTTTATGACCTCGCCACGGGAACCACGGCCTCGATAACCCGGCCAACCCCTTCTGCTAGTCTAGCCGAGGGAGTCGGGGCAGCGCGATTGCGAGGCCGCCTTCTCTCGATGCGTCTCGGTGCGTCTCCGAACGTGTCAATGACAAAGAGATGGAGGCCTTTTAAGTCTTGGCCAACGAGCTGGGGATGGGTAGGCCCGATTTTGTAAACAGTGGTCGTTATTTGGAAAAGTTTTGTCGCCGAGGCTGCGTGTGTGGCATGGAGATGTATATGATGGTTGGCCGCTTACGATCTACGACATTATTGGCACTTCGTAACGGCTTTCAAGCCCAATTCGCGGTAGTGAGCTTAACATATTATTTGTTCCATATAATTCTTGCGTTTCCGAATAAAACTTCTCGCCACGAATAGCTTGTATCGTGTGTTTTTCCAACTCGTCCAATCTTATTTATCGATATTATGTTAATTTTTACGGTTATTAATAATTGCCATTATAATAATGCAATTATAATTTAACGGATGAAAATGTGTAATTGAAAGGAAATAAATACTCATGGAAACGAGCAATTTTATGAAATACTCGATTATAAATAGTAGTGACGGTAGTAGCGGTGATAGTAGTAGCAGGAGTAAATAATCAATAATGATAATGATAATGACTCTCTCTCTCTCTCTCTCTCTCTCTCTCTCTCTCTCTCTCTCTCTCTCTCTCTCTTACTGCCTATAAATTGGTTAGGGTGATGCACGGCAAGGTCAGAGAAATTCGATAATATTTCCTAAAAATTAGGAATAAATGATTCTATACGAATAGGTATGTTAATTGATTTATCGCAATAAAATGATTTTCATAAGATTCATAAGATTTCATATTTAAGAGCCTTTATCCACGGAGATTATACGTAAAGCAATCAATTCTAAGGATTATAAAAATTGCCGATGAATTATTGCTTTTCTTGCTTGATGACTCTTGGCATTTGTTTTCACGTTGCGTCCCATTTTGTTACTTACTATCAAACGAATAAATTTGAAAGCCCAATGTCGTTGGTTCAATGTTAGACGAAATAGCTTTTAATGAGGCAAATTTTCGTTACCTAAATTGCACGTAAATTGAGCGTTGCCATTTAATGGCCAACCCGCTGATGATACGACTTACGCAATGAAAATTATGTTCGATAAGACAAATAAGATGGGGAATGTATATTTAAATTCCAAGTCGTATCATTAAATGTACGCGTAAGGACAAACAAGACCGATAATGTAGACTGATTGTGCGTACATTTTACAGCTGTAGCAGAAAACTAGCAGCGTGAAAGTGGATCGGAAGCTGAAGTTAGGCAGCTCAAGAGGGCAAATGAGCAACCATGTAAAGCTTAATTTTTGTGCGCGTGTGTGTGTGTGTGTGTGTGTGTGTGTGTGTGCGCGCGCGCGCGCGCGCGCGTGTGTGTCGTCGACTCGGTGTTAGATCATACCACAGACTAACCTTCGCCACACCTTCATGAATAATGAGAAAGGCCCTAATGTTGGATCGATAAAACCCAAATTTACCAATTGCTTAATTTAAGATTATTAATGAGTATGACAGGTACAATTATTTATTCAAAGTCGATATACTTTAATTTTTTGTTGTTGTTGTTTTTTTTTTTTTTTTCCATTTCCAGTAGGAAGACGATTCGTGATGCATAGGGTAATTGAAATATTTCGTTGGTCTATGCGGATTTATAATCTGTCTTTGTAAAGTTTTTATAGACTCGTGTTTGTTGAAATATACTAATAGATGGTTCGTTCGACTTGAATTTGGCTGAATTAAATATTTTTGTGAGCACTAAAGTGGAATCGCGTGTACACTTGGAAGTAGTAGTAGTAGTAGTGGTAATAGTATCCCTCCAATTGTCATAAATGCTTGGGGAAAAAAAAAAAAAATTGAAACGAATAGCAAGAAATATAAAGTAAATAGTAGGAGAGATAAGAAATTCTAGTTTTGCCATGTGAGACGGATATTTATTGTTGTTTTTTTCTTCTTTTACATATCGTATTATTATCGTAATATGTGCTCTTGTATGTGGATAAGGCAATTTTTTTTTTTTTTTTTTTTTTTTTAACAATCAAGGAAACATTTCGAATATTATTTTTATATGATAAATTGATCAAAAATCTTGCCAGCGATTCCTTCAAGTTTGATCTTATTTTTTAACATTAATCGCTAGAGATCCATATTTTTACAAATGTCCATGAATTAATTAAAATAATTATTTAGTTCCTAAAGGATTTCAAAGTATACGACTGAATAACAAATTCTAAGGCTACTGCAAAAGAAAGTTTTAATTTGCATTCTGATTTTGTAAATTAATTTCAATGAAGATTTATAGAATCAATAGACGGCTTAGGGGGGAAAAAATCAAGGACATTGGTAATAGAAGACTACCAAAAATTATCCAATTGATATATTCTTTGGAAGGAGAAGAACATTGAATAGCCAAAGTGTTTATTGCTTCGATCTGTCCATTCATTCCAACAATGATCCTACATTCGCTAATTTCTGCTCGTGTCGCATGAACAATATATCTCTTAGAAATTCCATTTGTTATCATATTTAATAATTTAATGTAATCTTTTTCATGAAAATTAATAATAATAATGGTAAAATGAGAGCGATATGAGTTTAATGTCACTAACGGTTTAATGTGACTAATGAGAACGTTGTGAGATGAAATTTCCTTGGCTTTAACAATATGCTCCTTTAAATCATCAACTCTTACTTAATCTATGATATATTAATATTATTTCATAGAATATTCAATCAATGCTAATTTTGTCTTAGAAACACGAATAAAAAAAGAGTTAATTAATTCAAAATTTTTATTACACCTCTCCTGTTCAGTATTTAAATTTTCATAAATTATATAAATATAACTCAGAATGTATTTTATTGGATGATCAATCATAATATACTGTTATATGTGTCAAGAATGATATATGCTTCTGAATAAATATTTGATCAATTTTATGAAGTCTTTAGCGTGTAATTTTTAATGTTGTACGTAATTATTTTTTTTTTTTTACTTATTTGCCTCGACGTGCCCATAATAAACTCCATGCCTACGTGTATCAGTCAAATTTTACAGGCGATAGCAACAAACAGCTTCTCACTTTCATAAACTTGTCAAATTAGATCTAAGGGTTTCGGCAAACTGTTCTGGAAAATCCAACGGTCGCCTGCTATTGCCAATAGCATATTATTAAGATATTAAGACATACGCAACGAATGAATGAACGTATATGTGCCAAAGAGTAATGCAATAGTCGAAATCTTATCGAAATTCATGCAATTAGACAATTACACAATTTTTATGTCCATGTAAATAATTTATTTATATTATTCGACGTTATTATTCAGCGCAATTATCTATCATTAATATAAATTATGTGTTATTAATTAATAGTGCAATATTGTCATTTTAACTACAAATTTTACTTTCATGCATAAACATTTTTGTAAAAATTAAAATACTTAAACGACATTGTCGCATATTTTATTTTATTATTTTTGTCTTTTACAATAACTAATGCATTCAATTTGCGCTGTGCTCAATTATGCATTAACCTTTAAGCTTATGCAATTTATTCTTCTGGAAATAATGAATATTATCATACATTTGACCATGTGAAATCGTAATCGATCAATGTTTATCAATTGAATTATTTATTACTGAGAAATGCTAAAATTTCTCCCATCTTCGCATTGTATTATGGAAACATTGTATAATTCGTTTGCGCATCAAGATTATATTAATAATTCAATTTTAAAATTCAATTTTAACGTGAATTTCTAAGATGCACACATTTATATTTCTATTTACCATAAAACTTAAAACAAATTGAATAATAATTTTTTCTAATTATTTTTCATCTTACGATGTTGCCCACTCTTTTCGCTATCCATGAAAGTAAAACCAATTTCTTCATTATAAGTTAACATTAATGAAACAATTCTAAAGATATATATTATTAATTTAATATGGCTTCCGTGGAATTTTGCTTAATTTAATAGGGATAGGATTTAATGCCAAGATTTCTCAAACTGATTAAATATATGCAGCGATTGCATTAAGTTGATAAGCATATTAATTTTATATATTGTTGCTGTACAACCAATGTAATGTTGATAATTAATTGAAATATTTTTATTTACAGATTATTTGTCATTGCGTTGATTGTGATATAAAAATCGCGCGGTTGGCGGGCGGAGGGGCGGCGGATGGAGAGGGAACAAAAACTCACTACTGTCTACCTCTATCGTCACGTTTCTTTCAATTCATTAAAATTTTTATTCGAATTTACATGAATAAGGATACAATTTACAAGCGCCATTATTAAATGAAATTGATAGCAACAGACCCGTTTATTAGGTATTTCCTGGTCGTAGCTCGAAAATTTTTTAACGATTTCATCATTATGAATAAGATCCTATCAAGGTTATATAATACAGATTGAGTTGACATTATATGACTTTTATATTGAGATTTTTCCGACTATTGCCATTAAAATAAACGAAATTTCAATCTGAATCTGACTGAATCCAATGCATAAAGAATGTCATTTAAGTGTTTTTTTTTTTTTTTTTTTTTTTTTTAAGCTTGAACAGATGTTTGTGCTTTATTATAAGTTCGATTTGCCTTTACAGAAATAATATTATTCAGTGTCTGATACAGCTATTTTTGGAGAAAACTTTATTTATTGAAATGTCAGCTAGAAACTATTTCAAAGTCGAAACAAGTCACGGATTACAAAATATTAAAATATTATTAAATATTATAAATTCTAATAACCAAAATTGTTTAACATTATCTTGAATCGACGGTACTATTTATAAAACAGACGTACTTATTACATTTACATCAATAATGATTGGAATATGAATTTCCAGTACAATTAAATTATTAATAGTGAAAATGTGAGTTCCAGGAGAAATATGATTTTTATAATGATAATCTCTTGAATATTTAAGTATTGGTGCGTCCTGAACTTCATACACGAACGCATGAAACTTCCCAATGAAATGAAAAATACAAATGTACATCTTACAATAAAAACAGGAAAGAATTGTCCTACCAAACGATAAATACTATAAAATTGGATAATATTCGAATGCCTGATATTTACGAGATGTACCATCGACCATTAAAGTATTATAAATGTAAAACCAGCAGCTCGTTTAACGATGAGCTTACGAAATATATTCGATATTTTAAAGATTGCGCAAGTAATATTGTAATTCTGTATTTCGTACACTAAAGAGCGACTCGAAGCCGGGCAGTTTAAATGTGAAATTTTTGTGATATTATTGACCAAAAGTCAATATATATAAATATAACATTGAAATACCTGAAATAATGGAACCCCTTATTAATTGAGTTTGGATAATTTACTTTTAACCAACACTTTGTTTGTTCACGAGGCTTGTGTTTTACGTTATCAGCTTGTACATCGAGTTTGTAATATCGTACAAATACACAATATACGTATATACGGAATACGAATTTTAAAAGGCAAAATATACTTAGTATCGCCGCCTAACGAGCATCGTAATCTTATTAAAATAGTTTCCCTATCTTCTTACACGTTAAAAAACTTACAATCTCGCCCTACGGATCCCCGCTAGATAATCTTAAGTCTGTGTACGAGATTGCGTGGTCGTTAGGGATTGAGAGAGAGAGAGAGAGAGAGAGAGAGAGCGAGAGAGAGAGAGAGAGAGTAGATAAATCGCTTCACCGCGGATTTATACGTGACATCTACGCGACACGGTAATAATACCGAGTCGATGAATAATTTGCACGATCGCGCTCTGGATTATGAGGATGAGAGGCGAGCGGACGCACAACGATTGTCTATTAACAGGAAATTTTCTGGCATGTCGAGATGAGAAGGGGAGCGGCGAATCCGTGTGCTGAATGGTCGGCGTGATTTTTTTTTGTTTTTAAACCCCAATGCTTCTTTCCGTTGCGGTCCACCCATTTTGCACTTTATTCGCAGACCAAATCTCTTATGACACTCCCTTATAACAATATAACTGACTATAAGGTCTCCTAAAAGCTACTCGACCGCGCTACGCTTCACATAATGGGAATTTATTTATTAGTCCAGGGATATGACGAGCCCCGCGAGAGACGATAATCATCGCTCGGTCGAACTACCGAGATATTTGTTTTATATAATGTAATCCAGACATTTATCAAGCGAGGCTTTATTAAATCCGAGTTTACATTCTTTCTCGGAGCTGAGTTCCAATCTAAAAATTATATCAGGCAACAACTCCACTTACAACGAATTCCACTTCCACTTCCAATTGTTAAGTGAAGTAAGATAGCGCAATGTCGGATGACTTTAATTGAATTTGAATTCTTTGCTTGGCTACGCTTATTGGCACGCGCATCCAAGAGCTCTTTTAGTTTCTTTCCTTAGCCCATGGCTCCACGATAAGCGTCAAACATTGTGGCGTAGAGATAAATGTCGTACGACTTAGGACGAATGGGACTCGGTGAGCTTGCGTTACAGATACTCCTCGGTGTAAAGCTCGGCGAAAATAACTCTTACGACGTATCGAAAGCACAGTAGAGCGAGCTGCTCGTGCAGTCCAGCGGACATTCTTCGCACGCACATCTTATCCGCGCATCGAATCTCAAAATCAATTGGCGAATCGCTCCACGACGAGTCAACGCGTCATCGCTCGGCTACGTGGAATAACGACCGTTCGTCATTTTCACTAAATTAGTCGTCTGTTGGAATAATGGGATGAGAGTCTTACACGACTTTATTGATGTTGGTCGGTTTAACCGCGCGGTCATCGCGAGTTTCACAAAATTTTCTCTACACGCATTGTTTGGATTAATTGAGGGGTGGGGGACGGGGTAGGGGTAGGGTGGTGGTAGTGGTGGTGGTGGTGGTGGTGGTGGTGGTGTCGGTGGCGGTGAATGAGGAGGAGAAGGAGGAGGAGGCGAGGACGGAAGTGGATTTTCCAGGCTGATCGGCCCAGTCGGGATGGAAGCTTGGAGCTTACGCGTGAAAATCTGGGCTTTTATCGGCTTCTTTAGAGAGGTTAAGGAGAAGGAGCGCGTGGAATAAATCGAGCATAGGTGCGGGTAGGCTTTTCGTACTTTTCCGATGCGATCGGTGCGCGCGTTCCGCGTCCTAGCTTCGTTCATCGCATTTCGATGACGATAAAGCTCTAACGATGGAACGAGAGTGAGAGAGAGAGAGAGAGAGAGAGAGAGAGAGAGAGGTATGAGGTTTGACGATGAAGGGAGACAGAGGATAAGACCAAGGAGAGGACGATGAAGAAACGCGCGGGCGTCGAGGTAGGAACGGCTGTCCGGAGGAAGGAGGTGTTGCGTGGAAGCGAACGATGCAACAATAAAGGAAGATGCGCTCGCGGAATGCAAAATATGCAACTGGTTGTGCGAGAGAAAGACGACGATATTCGGCAGATACTTTTCGATAAATTGAAGAGACTGGCGTATCGTTATTTGCCTTTCTGCTCTAAGATCCTTTCCCCCGCCTCACACGCACACAAGCAGCACGCACACCCCTTACGCTCTCGATGTCCAGGATTGGGGATGGATTTTCGCATAACGGCGTTGAGTATTAAAAGATTAAACGCAAGTGATTTCGTTGGTAAAGAAAGGACGTATAGTATAGTAGTCGGCTGATTGATTTGTTAATGCGCTCCATCGGTTAATAAAGATATGCGTTTACTCGTTAAGTCGCGAGTGCGAGCCAAAAATGACATTTGCGTTTAAATTTTATCAAAGAAAAGAATATCGTCGTTCGATGTTATCAACGACGCCGCTGCTTTTGCTCCCTCCAACTTACGTAAATTTATATCTCAATACGGCAGCACCGAATAAAAAATGTAAATTACAGCGAGTCAATTCACGATCGGTAAACTGACTCGTACATGATGTACCTCATCCTGCTAGCAATAAGTTTTTTTACAATGACTCGCATTGTCCCAAGGTTGACTGACATTACCTCATTATCAAAGTACAACTCGAAGAGAAATCTGATTACCGCATGCATTCCGTAATATCAAGTACGAGCTGAATAAGAGCTTTCCTGCCTTACTATTATTAGCAACTTTCCATTGAAAAAGAATAATTGTCGCTGCTCCCTTGACTTGGCGCAAGCTTATCCCCAGATATAATGGCGCACGCTTATGTAATTAAGTACGCTCGCGAGTTTTCTAAAAATAAATTCCTCAAAGCTTTCAACTTTCTCCGCGCAAAAGAAAAGCGATATCGCGCACGCGCTCATTATTCTAAAAGCGTAATTAATATCGGCGAATTAATGGCTAGACGGTTAGCGTTTCTCAAAGACAAAGTAAAAATACATCCGTCTCTATGTGTTTGACGATGTGTTATCATCGCGTTGTCGCGCCAAGGCATATTCTCGTGCACTCGATAATATTCGCGCTCGCCGATGATAAGCAAATTCAATACTTATTATTTGTATTATGCTTACGTGACCGATGACGCCATGCGTTTTCATCCCGGGGAAGAAGCCGGCCGCCATTGCCAATGTAGTTTTCAACTTTTGTTAATCGAAAACACAAAGAGATGGCGCAAAAAGGTCGCGCGTGTGCAATGAAAACCCCGCGATTTACGACACCAATACAACAACATGGCGCGTTAAGCCTCTAAGAAATAATCTCATTGAAATATTACCTGCGCGCACACACACATAGAGAGAGAGAGAGAGAGAGAGAGAGAGAGAGAGAGAGAGAGATTATTAATATTCGCGCTCTATTGGATGGATATCTGGCATTTGATCTTTCCGATTAGTCGTCGAGGATTTAAATTTCCTCGGAGCTCACTTGTATTATTGGCTGCCACATAAGTGTTAATAAAATAATTTGCAGCGCCTTGGTCGTTACGGTGCGACGCGCTTCCCGCACGAGCCTCGAGTATGCCGGGACGTGCCGAGTCAGGGGCGGCAGCCAACGCTACTACAGCTTATGAAGTGGAATATGGCGTATGGAAAGTTCACGCTCATGGGGAATTAGGATGAAGAGGATCGCTACAACGATGTTATTATAATACGCGAGCTCCGATAATTATCAAGACGCCTTGTGCTCCAATCAAATAAATTGTTCCTCGCACTTTCGTAGAAAAGCGCGTAATATTTGTCTAATTGAGGTCTCGCGCGAGCATAGTATTTAATGAGAATTTTGCGATTTTAATTCAAATTGAAAGACGGAGTGCGGGATTGGGCCTCGTTAATAAAACTTTTACGCTTGCAATCTCTTAGAAGCCATTTCGGCGCGCTCTTCTTGCGCAATACGAAATATTAACATTACGCATTATCAATATTAACGCAATTGTTATGAAAAAATACAGTTAGTCATGTTGGCCGGTAAAATTGCTTGCTCAGCTCAAAACTTACATTTATTGCGATGTCAATGTATCGTACAGTATATTCCGTAGTATACTAATCGTAAAATAAAGTGTGTTTTAATGAGATGTGCCGTAATCGCGCCTTCTCCCTGTGAATTCACGCGTGCACCGTTACCGAATGAATCTCGTTAATTAAAACGAAAAATTAAAGAGGAAAAAAACCTGAATTTTATGCGAAACAAAATGTTATTGACCCCTACAACAATGTAATATACCATTGCATAATTTTTCGCATGAATAATATAATATTAGCATCTCTCATGTTTCTCGGGAGCAATAATAATAATTGAATACAAAAATTTTTAATGTATTTTTCAGGAGTTTTGACAAGTATAGTCCATAGTCGGTTGAATAAACGTTTTCAAGCAAAAAGTTGGAGGACAATGTTAATCGTTGTTATTTTATTTCAATGATTATGTAGTTATTGTCAATTCACAAGCCAGTCTAGCGCTTGTATAACAATTATGCTTGAGCGATGTAAGAAAAATAAATAAATACAATTTACGAGAAATATTCAAGGATTTACGACGAGAAATTTGTTATTCAAATACAGTTTTTAACCAACGGTTAACCTATTAATTTACATTCATTTCGTAACCAAATAAATGTGCTACTTCATTTTATGCTATAAACTGCAAAGTTACAGGATACATTGATTTCCGCTCTCCTACATACCACGAATGATCCACATCGATGAAGGCTGTCAAGGCTTTTCCGGCTATTAAATTGCAATTTTTCCATTGAACGAGATGTTCGTAAATACGAACGAATTCATCAAGTCCTCATTTACTTTCGTAAGATTCCAATAAAAACGACGATGAGATTAATTACATGCAATCCTTGTTCAAAGCTTATTCAATGAAAGCTCGAGCCTATTGTAAATACGTCGAGTTCACGAAGAGAGCGCAAATAGCTCCTCCTTTCCTCCTTTCCTCCTCCCACCCCCCACCCAACCCCTCCCCAAAAAAAAAGCCCGACGACTGCGAAATCGAGCAAGAAAGCCAGACAAACGGTTTTTGTTTTGCCTAATCGAGCTTCTGCTCTATCTAGAGAATCTTGTTCCCGATCTTGTTCTTTAGGTACCATGATTCACGCTCCCGTACATCTGTCGTTCCACCGGTCTTTCGTGTTTACATCCTCTGGGCGATCGATCGGCGCCGAAGCGAAGGCACAATTGTTACAGGCTGGAAACAATCGAGATGTGTCGTGGGCTCGAATACGAGCAATCGCCACTTTAATGGCCAAGACTTGTTTCTACCCCCACCGCTCGCCGCTCTCTTAACGCAATTTTCCATGCAAATTCGATGATTTATGGAAGGTAGGTGGCGCCCATAACCCATCAATTTTATTTTCTTTCGTTAACATTTCAATCCCATTCGATCGATTTATTATGATTTGGAATTAGCACTGTGCAGTTGGGCCATCGTGTAAATCCTAGAGTCCATTGTGTCGAATGGAGAAACTTAAGGATACCAATACATCTTTTTCAATGTTAATGTAATACAGCTACGATGGAATGAGTAACGGTTATGTTTTTGTTGTTTTTGTTTTTGTTTTTTTTTTCTCTTCCTCGCTTCTTCATATAAATAAACGCATATTCTATTAGAAAATAGAATGTTAGGATTTCTTACATGATCGCGTTCTTACAAAGCCCGTTGGCCGACAATTACAATAAATTCCTTGTAACTTCACGATCCCTAATACCGCAATTAATCATGAAAATTTCATTTACACTGTTATTGCGCATTTTATGATGATTTTGCAATCGATTTAAAGCAAAAGCTTTTAATAAAGGCATCCCCACTGATTGTTCTCCGATAAATAAGAATTTGAAATTAATTGAACCGTTAAACAAGCGGTATTCCGCGCTCGAAGATCAATTTTGGAAGCATATCGATGATACCCACCTTTCACCCAGAAAACTGTCAGATTTTAGTTTTTATGTCAGATATTAGTTTTTTGCAATCTATCAGTAAAATGGCAAAGATAACGAGTTCGTTATAATAACCTCTACACGCGGCTCTACGTTAACGACAATGCCAATAAATATAAATAAGAGAATGAAACGTTACACGCGATTAAAGCAGGATTCATTGTCAAACTGACATCCTTCCTTAACCCAGTACCAAGGATCTACAAAGTCAACTAATTTATCGACATAAATAAAAAAATACGAGCAGTTTCGTCAAACCTTTTTTTTAACGATCATTCGGATTAATTACGAATTATTGACAAATTAAGAAAAGGAAGAGAAGAAGAAATAACTAACTTCGTTTTTTATTGATATAATGTTATTTGCACTCCTGATAAGTAATATTTGTATTTATCGTAAGAGCAAAAAAAAGTTTTTTATTTTAAAATAACATTGTCACTTGTGTCAAGCCAGGCTACATATCTTATCAATCCTTTAAAATGCGTTAATTCTCAAGTAGCATATTTAGTACGTATTTTTTTTTTTTTTTTTTTTTTTTTTTTTTTGCCCCCCCCCCCATAAAATTTGAAGTCCCCTTCCTTCTCATTTCGGTAAACCAGCATATTTTTAATAAACCAAGTCTTAGCTGCTCAAACGACTCAATGCCCATTTCGTTTATCAATGGCGCTTAATTTCAAGGGACTTGCGCCTCGCCACGTTTATTACATTAATAAATATTGTCCTTCCGTTCCAATATTGGCGATCATTAGTTTCAATATTCGACGTTTGTGCGCTTAACGCCTTGCTGCTTACTCTTATTATTACCGTCTCTACTATGTAGCACCTGCGTCTCTCAACATCCACGACATTGTCTTTAAAATCCGCCTACGGTGAATGTAATTTGCACACACACACACACACACACACACACACACACACACACACACACACACACACACACACACACTGACAGGACTGCGCCAGTTAATTAAACACGTTTAGCTAATCCGGAAGCGTTTGTTAAATTCTTAGAAAGTTCTTGGGCCATCCTAACGGTTATAAAGAGTCGGCTGATTATTGCGTAGCAATGGCCAATGCGATTACAAACAAACAAAAAAATTAAAAGAAGAAGCAGGGAAGAAGAGGAAGAAGAGGATGAAGAAAGAAATAATTATCAGCAGCCAAAGCTACCTTCCACTAGGACATGTTTAAGGAAACAACGAATGTGACTCAGCGCCTCGGAACGCTAACCACTCGGAGGTTAATTTTGAATCGGCACCCGCTTGCTCAACCGATCCCTAACCTCTGCAAATCCGGTCGAATATTCGAAAACTCGAGTCCCGCACGCGCGAGCGGTCTCTCCCGACCTCTCCTGCCAGGCGAAGCGAGAAGAGACTCGTGGTGAATCAACCACGAACAAGGACCTCGGAAGAACAAGGACATGGCATCGGAAAGCGAAGGGACCCTGTTGCCCTCGGCACTCTTCCGCCGCGGAAGAGGTGCGAGCTAGTCGCCTCGCCTCCCGGCGCAATAAACGAACTAACGGTACGGGAGAGCCGTTTTATCTCCCGGCCATGGACCGAGGCGCTGAGGAGGAAAGCCGCGACACCAAGAGACAACGAGCTCACCGTGATGCGCCGAAAATCCGCCGCAAATTGAGAACCATCCTGATGGGCTTGCAGCCTCTCCACTCCTCCGGGATACGGAATACTCCTCCTCGAAGGCTGATCACGTCGTCCTTGAGTCTCGCATTGCACTGTGATTGATGCCGGGAGGATGGTGATACACTCGGTAGCGAAGAACTCCTCGACCTGCGAGTGCCACGCGCGACCGAGACACTGGATTACCACCGGCCAAGGAGGGAGGAGGCGACGGCGGCAACTGAGGCGGAGAAGGGGCATGCGCATCCAGGGATCGAACACCGAGTCGCGCGAGGGGTTTCCCGAGGGCTACGAGGTTGCCGAAGGGTGGTAACGGAGTTGGACGGGAAGGAACGGAGAGGGATAAATTTTACGTATTTTTTACGTAACCCGAGATAGAGGGAGTCGAACGACAGAGCTCGACGAGATCCACGGCTTAACTGCCTCGGGGTGCGCGGAACGCCCGTGACCGTTGGGACGTGCAACCAGACCCCCACCTCCGTACTTAGCGCATGCGCGCCCATTGGGGTGAGAGCGATGCCCGATAATTTTGCGCGACGGGAGGGCGCGCAGCCGTTGCTCGATAATGACGATATCCGCAAAGTCTGCCGAATTCGTCGGCCTCCCGACTTTGCGTGCGCGGGCGCGCCCGCGCACGCAGACCCGAGGGATGAGGCATATGGCCAACGAAACTCGCGCGCATTCTTCATACTCTCCCTCCCTTGGGTGTGGCAAAAGCTCGTGTTTCTGAAAGCGATCGTTCGTCCCGCGACTTTGTCGTTATTTTAGGCTATCGACGTTATGCCATGCGACGTACCTAACTCGCTAATCTTCGCTTTCGAAGTATCGGGCGAGTGATAGATCACCGGAGCCAATCGATTGCGCGCGGCCATTTAATTTTTTGGGAATTTCGTTTTGACAATGAGCATTGTGAGAAATATTGTGAAAAAGACAATTCCCATAAACGAAGCTTAGAAATCCAGTTGCCAGCTACAGTTGTAATTCCAACGGGTGTGCGCCTTACAGTAGGACTGCCCTTCATTACCTTCCGATTATGTGGATCGCTTAATGTCCAGTAAAATATCTAAGGTCTAATTAATTTTTTTTTTTTTTCGGCCAGTGTTGCCTTACTTTACTTGCAATAAAGTGAACTCCTTGGCAGTACTTAATTTAGTCTGTTTATTCCCTGAGTTTGGAACAATAATGAAAGTATGTAAGGGAGGGAGGAAAAGAGAGAGAGAGAGAGAGACAGAGTTAGAATAAATGAATCGTGCTATCGTTTTCAAATAGAGATAGAATGTATTACGATTGATGGTCGAAAGTACCGTTTAATAAACAAGGCTGCTCCGATTCATTCATTGTACGCTTTTTTTCTTTTCAGTCGATGTTCGTTGGCTGTAGAAACCTTAAAAGACTTTCCGCTTGCCTACTCGTACCGTAACATGTCGAATTCCGAATTTTTTTTTATTGTCTTGTTTTGTTTTGTTTTGTTTTGTTTTGTTTTGTTTTGTTTTGTTTTGTTTTGTTTTGTTTGGTTGTTTCACATCACGCATCCACTCCGCAAACACAAAATAATTTTCATCAAGACGTTACGAATAGGTAAAAGATGCTCAGGCCTAAGTAAATTTACATTTGACAGAGTTATTGTACCTTATTGTATCTAATAAAAAGGAATGGTTGTATTCGTAAGGTCTTCGTCGCTGGTATTATTACGCTCCTTACTTTAGGTAACGCAACGATCGCGAGCCTCTCCCGATCATTCAAGCCTACCTAGCGTACCTGTATTACGCAATTCACATACCACGTATCATGCGCGACCATCATTCGTCTCCTGGGACTTTAAACGAATTTAAAAGCAAGTGATTGTACGATTGTCCCGCTAATTGAGCGATTATAAGGAGACGTAGGACGACTGCAAAGATTAGCCATCGAATCGTCTAGGCAGACTAGCCATCATAACTAATGGATCGTCGGCGGTTGGAGATCCATTTCATCACGAGGACGCGATGCGCTCTCGAGCTACTTATTACATAAAAGAAAGCGCCGATTGCGAAACCCGTTGAACTTACGGCTGACGAGAGGCGTCTTAAAAAATGTAAACACGCGCGTCTTATCGTCCGTATAGTCGAGGAAAGACCGACCAAGAGATAAAGCGATTTATCGTTGGCGCGTGGAAGCGCGCGAGGCCGCCGCAGGTCGATCGAAGCGAATATTATTTTTCCTCGAAAATGGCGTTGGCGTTGTCGCGCGAGGAGATTGATAATGGGAGGGGGGAGAGAGAGAGAGAGAGAGAGAGAGAGAGAAGCGGACGAGCAAGCGAGACTCGGAAGGTGGCTCGCGGTCCTCTCGAGGTCCCCTGAAACGTTGAATTCCGGCGATTAACGGGAATGAAATTTGGCTGTCGCTCCGTTCCAGGTTCCGTGCACGTTGACAGCCACGGCTGTTATTTTGCAACGGCCACTTGCAACGGCTAATTTATCATTTTAATTTTGTCGACGTAATGCGAGTCGACGTGATGGAGGTCGAAAGGTCGGAGTCAAACTGCAACTTAACCAAAGCACACAGGTCATTCGCTATCGACGATATATCATTAGAGATTATTGACAAAAGGCAAAGTCGCCGGCAAATGGCAAATCAGACTTTACGATAACAATTAATTAAGGAACGAATTTAGGAGTCTTGGCTCCAATCGTACGTACAACGAATTTTCGGGTTTTATAATCGCTCGTTACAAAAACCGTCGTGGATAATATCACATGTCTACGTGTTCTATGCCAACTACTTATTCTTATCAATCCATTAAGAAGCCGTGATCGATCGTCGATTGTCGAATGATAAAAAGATGGGCCGTACAGTCGGGATGGGCGAGAATCTGGTAACGATTGCCCCAAGTCACGACGATTCAGCTCGGAAAGGCAATTGGCCACATATTGACACAACACTCGAAAAAAGCCTGCGTTTGTTTCAAAAAAAAAAAAAAAAAAAAAAAAAAAAAAAAAAAAAAAAAAACAATGAAAGAATAAGAAAAAGAAAAAGAGAGAGAAAAAAGGTGAGACGTCGATGGATTAAGGAAGTGTCGTGTTGCGTTGAAAAATATACTATCAATCGCCGGCATTAAAGTTTTATTGATTTTCACGGGCGCACGCACTGTTGATCCAAGCGATTTCATTATAGAAACTTTCATCGAGAGAAGCGACGCTTACTATCGCTAAAACTATTTTCACCGACCTGTGCTCGTATCAGTTGTAGCACGCCCATACGTACATACGTGTGTGAAGAGTAAGTTTTTGTCAAACGTTCTACAAGACGGTCAAAACGTTTCTCCAAATCATTGTTTAATTAGTGTTATTATTAACTTATTAACAGGACTCGACGGTGATAGCTTATAAAGTAACGTCCACGGCCTTCCTGGGAATAAATTATGATTGAAGTGCCGTGTAATTACGAATCGCCTTCTTGTGTAAGATTCGAAAAGGAGAAGAAACGCTTTCCCAAGCAAATGAACGCACACGTAGAAAGCGCGAGTGTGGGTGGGGCAAGAGAAGTAGAAGGAGAAGGAGAGGAGCGCCGATGGGAGAAAATATCAAAAAACTTGGTAAGAAGGCTTTTGCTTTTATTACGAGGCAGTAAGGATGTGGCTCTATAATATGCGTTGCAGGAAGCCGGTCAGCTTTTAGGATTCGAGTTGCCCGGAAGAGCCGCGGAAAGAGCAATAAAACATCTGCGTCGCATAGTCCGTGAATTCCGTGAAACGAGGCGCCGCCGTCGCCGCGTAAATCCTAGGTAGTTGATGGAAGGAGTTTTTCACGGGGCTGCAGTGGATGCTCCCGTGCGGAAGTATTATTGTGGTTGGAGTTGGTGAGGGAGGGAAGGAGGGAGGGATGGAGGAGGATAGAAATCTTTTATTGCACTTCACTTTGGGCTCGTTATTGGTCGCAAAGGCGACGTCGATCGAAAGCCTACCGAGGCCCCGATAAAATTTAATTTAAAATTTAACAAATGTCCAACGTTTGTCGAAAGCCGTAAATAATGGAGAAAGTGTCCAAGCCGCGCTCCAATGGAAATCGCTAAGGCTGCACAAAGTGCAGAACCAGATATTGCAATTGACATTTTGTCTACGCTCAAAGCTTACGGGCGAACGGTACATACGAACATTTTATTAAGCGACTCGAATGTTAATAAGTAGGAGCGAGATGCGTATCTCGCTAATCGCGCAAAGTTTAAGAGATAAAGTGTTCCGTCGTATTTAATAATTTAATAAACATAATTTATTGGTTAATAGATAATCAGTTGTTGTTAATAGTTGGTAATGAGTCGTCGACACTCAAAGAAATGTGTAAATTTAGTATTAGCCAATTATTTTTCATAAACTCTACGTTTGAAGTGCTTTCTAACGCCTAATCATCGGCTGGACGATATAGTGTTACCCCCCTCTTTTCAAATAACAATTTCATTTTTTCTTCGGAATCACAAAGAATGTCATGCATATTATCTGTGTAATTACGCTTTATTCAAAGAGAATTGTAAACCTTGCAGCTAAAGAATCTATCTCGGCCCACATAATTAATTTTACATTACAATATTATTTTTTACTTTTAATGCCGAATTTTTTCCTGCATTATTTATTTATTTTTTTTTTTTTCACCTCTTTTTATCGCAATAAGGCAAGCGAAGTTGGTAATAAATATCTTCCGATGTGCTCAGGAATTTAGACATGACACGCGAGAATATTACATCACTATGCATCGAACGTGTAACGTAAATTGAACGTAGGCTAATTTCCGGATTACAATTTGTATACGCAATGTTTCTATAATTTCGCCTCTTGAAATACGACGCTGAACATTTTCAAAATAAAAATCCACCATAGTAATATTTAGCTTCGAGGTTGGTTAAGTACATGCAAGATAATTTGCCTTTATTGACTTGAGTAACATTTGCTTTGACACGCGAGACCATTTCACTTAAAGGTAGCGGATTATGTAATATTTGCCCGGCCGTTAGATAGATTAAGCAATTACGGACAGTAAAAATCTTACAAAAGCTAAATCAGAAATTCTGATTGGGATATTTCAAGTTGAAGTTGGCGAATCTAACTAGGCACCTGCTCCTATGCAACCGGCAAGACGCGTGAATCATCGCGGTAAACAAAGTACAGGAGTATTAAAAACTAAATTCCACACGTTCGTTCATGAAGTTTTATCTATTTTAAATTACGCACATTGTATCTTTTCATTAGCGTATTTATCTAAACGACTGCCGCGACATGAATTTTGTGAAAAGTCAGTATTTTAATTGAACATTTCTTAGAACAACGAATGCTAATCGACTAAATCATAAATCATAAATCATAAAAACTTATTCCAAACGTATGCTGACGATTGACGTGTTTATCTTCAAAAGAAAATAATTACACAAAGAGAGAGAGAGAGAGAGAGAGAGAGAGAGAGAGAGAGAGAGAGAGAGAGAAACGGTGTTCGTCGCCTGAGACACGACATAAGAATCGTATAAAAATCGTTTACAGTGCCATTATATTTTTAAACTTTTTCTTACACCGGCCTATTCCCAATACTTAATTTATAATTAAAAATATATTAATATTTAATTGTACGACTTAAATCGTAATGTAGTACCGGTGACAACAAAATCATACTTAATAATGATTTTTTTTTGCGTGACAAAAGTACAGTTGATAACGTGCCGTTTACCTCAAGCATAATTGAATTTACACTAATGTTCAAAATAGCAGCAGCAACAAAAAAAAAAAAAAAAAAAAAAAAAAAAAAAAAAAAAATATAAAAACGCGCAATTAGGAATAACATTTGTATTTTGTTTGACAACTTGTGGGTAATTCATCCGTAACATTCGTAATATGCCGTAACCACTGGCAATGAAATTTTTTTTTTTAAATTAAATTGCAACACGTAATTCTAAGCTAATGAAGACACCTCCGATTGTGGTCGTCTAGAAAAATTGAAAAAAATTAAAAAAAAAAAAAAAAAAAAAACATTCCAAACATACTACAACAAATGTACTGTTAGCGGAATAACTAAGCCTTTGCTTATTTCCTTTCATAAAATTCATTCGGAAGTTAGTAAAATTACGATAAAATAATTGTAATAATTTATTATACTCGTTTTTACAATTTACGCACTTTTGATGAGCATTCAATTCATTAATAATCAATCACTACTTAAGCATAATTATATCGATAAAAATTATATTTGTTGCTTTTTAAAATCAATGATTAAAATTAATCAACCACATTCAGCTGTAAAAATAACCACATTAATCATGTTTGTAGAAATACCAAAATTATAGTTGCCCGTGTTGTTTAGCTCTCTACATATTTTTTTCTTTTTTTCTTTTTCATTCCGTGTGTGAGTAACGGGTATTTATTGTAAAAGTCTTACTTCACTTTATCTCATTAATACAGTAGAAGATTATAGTAGCAAGTATGTATGTTATATAGACATATTGTTTGCAAAGCTGACAAGTAATTCCAAGCTGGCAAACATTTCTATTGATAAAGTATATTCTTGATAACGCTTAACTTGTCATTTTGCCAAATTATAAGTTATCGGAATTACGCCTCATTGTATTCAATTAATTAAATACAACAACTTTATAAATTTATAAAGATCCACAGCCGTAGTTCTATAAAATTGGATTTCTTGTGCGATTGCGCTGTGGAGTGTTACAAAATTCAACATATTTCCCTTCGACGCCATCCACTTGCCATTCGGCTTTCTGCACACATACGCTTCACGCACGCTAATGGCATTTAAAATCCAGTTTTAATAAGTTGCACAATGCTGGACAAAGTCTGCTTGCAGAAGGTGCAGTGAACCAGTATAATTGAATCGTCGTAGGTGATCGGTTTACATCGATTAACATCTATAGGCGGCATTCCGCGACGAATTCGTTTATTATCAATCGCTAACATCATCTCTAATGGATTCGCGCTCAATTTATTTATATTGTGTTTAATGATAATTTTAAATATGCGCTTTATTGTGTACTGAAGTGGTACGTGAGGCATTGTCCGTTTGAGTTAATTTTAGTAATTCGATTACAAATAAATCGACAGTAGGACATATATGATTAGCATTTGATTGAGGTATTGATATATGGATATTGTGAGTCACAAAATCTTATAATCAATTCAATGAACAAGACTAAATGCATCGAAAAAAAAACATAAAATTCATCATTATAATACGACTATAAATTATAATTTTTTTTTTTTTATTTTTTTTTTTTTTTTTTTTTTTTTTTTTTTTTTATTATTATTATGAATGTCCGAGTTTGTTTCGATAAATGCTTTATTCCTATTATCGAAATTCTATCTTCGTGCATCGCAGATAGTACAATGTATTAATATAATTATAAGCACAAGAAAGGTGAATAAATGCTTGAGTACGATAATTAAAATGGTATTGATAAAGAAAGTGCGTGCGATTAGCGATAGTTTGGAAAAGAGAAAAAATTGGAAGTAGAAAGTATCTGTGATCTGGGTGAATATATAGAAAAGCCTTATTCAAAAAGTAGATTGCGGTTATAAACATTTCTTACTCCTAAAAGGATAGGCTCTATACTTTTATATCATTAATATCGATGTATATCATCATCACTGTGCTGTTGATGAATTTTGTGAAAATCTATCAGCATGTTAAATATGCGTTAAGTACTTGAAATATTTATCTGTAGCTTTTTTTTTTTTTTTTTTTTTGCGATAAGTAATACAAAAATATACTATCAGGATCGTATAAATAGAATAGTTAGACGGGAAATTTAATATATATATATATATATATATATATTTTTTTTATTATATATATATATATATATATGATATTAGAAAAAAAACATTATTTGATTTAATGAATTTGAATTTTCAATACTGCACATTTCAATGTAATAAAATAATTAAAACGGCAAATTGTTGCTCTATTCATACAAATTTTATTTATTCTAGTATTTATAATACTTGTGACAGATGGCTTTCGCTGAATTAACGAGTAAACCCAATAATTACAAAATTTTAGTAAAATAAATTTAAAATCTTTTAATTTTTAATCTACATATAAACAACGACTATAATTCAAGAAATGAGAAAAGAAAGAACTTATAATCCGGAATGTAATGTTCAGTAAATATTTCAAATTTTAAATGTACAACCTTACCGAATAATAGTCGCTGAGTTAATTTGCGCATAAATTGTTCAGAATTTTGTAAGATTAAGCCCAGCCCCCGGTTAATCATTATACGTTAGCCAGAGCTTAGACGACGGAACAAACGTTACGACTATCGAACTCTTTTTTTCTTTTTTCTTTTTCTTGTTTTACGACACCTAGCATATCGTAATACAAAGCTTACTGAATAACTACTTAGTAAGGAATTTGATTTTATTTATAGGTCGTTATGCGCGATACTCATTTATTCCGTCAAATGTATATTTCAAGGAAGCTATTCTGTCGTATTCCATATGCAAATTCATATATTTATAAATTTATCGCGGGTAACATTGAACGCGAGCAAATATTTAATCGTCTCGTCGCACGCGAAGAAAAACTTTGGTAATTTGCAAGGGTCCTGGAGGCGAGCTTGAAAAAGTGATACTTTGTCATCTATTTAATAAGCTAAGACACTATAAAGTTCCTCAAAAAGCAGTCGCATAAATAATTTGACTGAATTTGATTTGAGTGAAAAGATAAATTCGAAAGCAGCTGTAATTATTTAAGTAAACTAGTTGCGAGCAACGCTATAGACGATATTTACTCATTTGCGTTGGATATTAAACGCATTAATAAACATTTTTAAGTCAATTTATTGAAGGAGCACGAAAGTATTATGTGACCGAGATTACAAATTATTAAGCAGCAATCATTCATGTAAATCCCATTATTAGCTGATATTTTAAAGTCGATCGTAAACAAAAAAAAAAAAAAAAAAAAAAAAAAAAAAAAAAAATAAAAAATAATAATAATTAACGCGAGATAAACAATTTGAAACAACGATATTTAAATTTATTATCGATTATTTTTATATCCATTTTAATAGATTGCTATTAATAGATTAACATCTATTAGTATTATTAACGTGAAATTTCTATCATTCGAGCTCGATATCTTCGAGCCAAATACATCCGACATTCAGCTCCACCGCAAATGTCTGAATTCTATCTTCATAAACTCCTCCCACTTTCTCATTCCCTCCCACTCCATTGAATCTTTGGTGATCACATAATCGATTGGATCGGGTGAACTCGAGCGACACGTAATTATCCACGTTGCGCAGCCCGTCTAAATACAGATTTCTAAGGTCCCGGGACCCTGACACGTTGCGAGTGCTGCTTCCGGTTTTGCGGACGCCGCCGGAAACGTCGCGGAACGAATAATTGAACGATGGGAAACCGAATGGTCGTTCGTAAACGCCGCACCCGTGAGCCAGATCTTTTACCATTTTCTCGCAGACGACTTGGTCCCTCGAACAATCGCCTGGATTGATTATTTTTTATAAGGCATTTAAGGGCGCATTGCGCGTTGCATTCCATGTCTTCGCGGTCGTAACGCGAACTACTCTCGCACTTTATCGAGAGGAATAAGAGATGGAATAAGCTTACGAGATGGAATAAGATGCCGTTAATACGCGGCTCGCCGTCAACTGTGCACGGAAAATTATTACAAAATGGCCTGTAAATTCAGATTATTAATAGTCAGGGGCTTATGGCACGAGCCATTGATCGTCCATTGTCGCGTCAACTGCCTCCGCTATTCCCATTAAATCTCGTCTCGCGCATTAACGATCCGTAAAATCGTGGTAAAATAACCGCAAAGTGCACCATGTCTTAGAAGCAAATTAAAATCAGAAGAAGGTAATTAGAATGCGAGTGAGTAATTAACGTCGCACGCCGATCGCTCGTGTGCATTCGAAACAAATCGAAGTAGCCACGCTTGGGTAAAAAGAAAAACAAAAAGCGGACGAAACTGCCTTCCTTACGAAGCGTCGCAACATCGTCGAGGCAGAGAGGCGCCTGCCGAGTGACGCAGTTCGCCAATCGTACACGGTCAAGCTGACAAGATACATTGGATCGAAACAAGCTTAAGGACGGCATCGGTATACCGGGGCAAGATTAGCAAGGGCAACGTCGTCGCCTCGCGTCACACGCAGAAGCTGGCCATTCCGAGTCTTTGCCACCGCCTTGTAGGGAAGTCGAGGGAGCCTCGAGTCAGCTCGGTCGGTAATGCAGCTCGCACGGTCATCCCCCGGACGCTGAGTGACGGAGGCGGCTCGCGGCCTCCTCGGGGGTTAAGCGGTGCGCGTTCGGTGTCAGGGATACAGCCGATAAATAATTCTACGATAGCACGACGTCCTCGAATGGGCCAAAGCCGAGATTCCGAGAGGCTGATGTGTCAGTGCTCGGGATGGGGCGGCTAATATCGAGCTCGACGCCAAGCCAATATTGGCTGTGAAAAGAGCTGCCGTGGCAGTGATGCAAAGTGCATCAGAGGTAGGGGCTGATTTTTTCAAAATAGTCACTTGATTCCCGTAAGTCTTACTCTTAATGACATCGGCCAACCGTCGGGCGCACTCGATGCTCGTTACTTCGGCTTTTTCGGCAATGTTGCGCAAGTGCTTGGATTATGCCGATATGATAAAATGCCTTTTATAACGCGTTGATTGGCTTGATTCGCCGAAATTACTCATCAATGTAATAACTAGGCGAATTCTCGCTTAATACACTATAAAAACAGAAATTGCAGACAATCGAAAAACAGTCTCAATTTTGGGATGAAACGTCGACGTCGAGAAGGTGTCTCGCTCATTACATTCTCTCGAGAGACCAAAAAGCCTCTAATTAATGAGACAATAAAATTCCAATGAATAGTATTTACCTCGAAGAGATGGGCATTTGAGCGTTTTCGACTAGCGACGAACGAACGAGAGAGGCGAAATCGGTGCGAATCCGTAGTAACGAGATCGACCGAGCAAGATAATTATAGCCGACAATAAGATAATTCACGGAGAAATTTCCCTCGAGACTACTGCGTATTGTCCAAATTGTTAGGCCCGAAGATGCAAATCTCCAAAGTGATTAGAAAGAAAGCTTCTGAAATTCTCTTAGCCGCATCGCACAGCCTAATTGCTAATCTGATTAATACGCAACTTTCAATATTGCTGATTACTGGATTAAAATCGCGACTCCAGCAAACAATACGACTTTCACCGAAATCCACACGTTTCACGTGCAATTAATTCCAAGCTGATTTCATACTTTTCACTAGATTAGAAGTTTCAACGCTTTTAATCGCGTCGTATAAAGAGCAAAGCCAAAGCTAGTCTTAAAGGACAATTACTTATGCTTCGCCATTGTTCTTATACATCACCGAGTCTCAATGCCACTGGTCTATTAGTCGAAATTGTAAAAACAAACGAGTTTCTAATTAATTTAGTAACATTTTTCTTATAGGAGATAACAATGTTGTTAAAATATGAAATAATGCATATTGTATATCGGGGTTATTCTATAAAAACATTGACCTCGGTACATTAGTAGAGCACATTAGTTGAGCAAATACTGTTTGGTTTTATGGGAACAAAGCCGTGCGCAGATGATACGACATCAACGTAGAAGCACGTTAATAGTGCTCGTCAAGTTCCATCCAAGCACTCCAATAAGCACCAAAGTGGATGTACCAGACTAAGGCCTATTCCATTCCGTTGAGTCAGCTTGAGCATTATTTCCTCAAAGGATCCTATGGAAAGGATAGCCGTAGTCGTACTTGTGACTTTAAAGACGAATAGGCAAAAATCCCACGACTCCTTTCATTTCCGGATTTGCAAAGTCCAAACTCTGAATGTCATAGGTAGAGGTGGGGGGTAGGGGGGGGGGATCCTAGGCTCAGGCTCCTTGTCGCGAAATAAGTTCGTCGTACATAGACAAGGGAAGAGGAAAGATCTCGAGTCAAGTACCGCGTAAAATCCAAACGCTTATGTAAGTCGCGCCTCTTGTTTATCTCGGCTATCAGCGGCGCGCCGCAGAGAAGGATGCACGACCGCAGCAAAATGTACTCCGCAGTCGCGCCACCAAGGCTATAACATTGAAATTCCGTAGTGCCGGGATTCATTGTGTGTGCGCGCACGCGCGCTAAACGCAGAAGGGCGGCGATGAAAATTCCGCAAACGGAGCCGCATCGGCAGTACCTCCTACCCCCCTCCCACCAACGCTACACCACCGCGCAGCCACCCTATGCAGACTCACTCTCTCCTGAAAATATCCGCATAAATTCCAGCTTAATGCGCGTATTTCTAATTTTTCTCCGCGAAACAATGCGATTGCCCCTCCTCCCACCCGCTCGCACTCAATACGTACGCGCTCGTTAGCGCGCGGCTCTCAATTCGCGGAGTTGCTTTCTCACGGGGAAAACGACAACAATGCGGGCGAGCTCGAGGGCGCTCGGCACCTGGGGGCCGGCTTATCTACCCGGGCCCATCGGTGCCGCGGCGATTTATATCGGTGGGCCAACGTACGGCACCCGACGCTCCGCCGTTAAACGCGGAGGAGGTGCCAACTATTGGTAATTACAGAAGCGACCGTCCCCCCTCCCCTATCCCTCCCTCCTCAACCCGTATTAGCTCGACCGTCGAGGGCTGCTCCAGGATATAGGTAGGGGCGCTGACTTCTTCCGAGCTTACGAGCACAACGTTCCATCGCTGGACGATCGTCCCGAAGAGGTCGGATAAGTTCTCGATCCGCGCGATAATTGGTTCAAGTTTGGTTTAATAAAGGGCCCTTTCTTACGAGCCCTTAATTACGAGCATTGAGGTAACGGATGGTCGTAAGTGCGTGAGAATACGTCAATCAGGATGCACACGGACTCCGGCCCCCCTATCGGAACTATATCCGACTGTGTTTTTAATAGGAGCGCGTTGATAAAGTTTGGATGGATTACCCTTCGAGCGCTACGCATTTTTCTTTGCCAATAAATTATTTACATTTACGCCATTGGATATATATATATATATATATATATATATATAACAATTCTGAAAAATTATTATTTTACAACGCCTGCGATAATTTGCTAGATTATTTTTCAATCGTTTTATTCTCTCTCTCTCTCTCTCTCTCTCTCTCTCTATCTATCTATCTATCTATCTATCTATCTATCTATCTCTCTCTCTATCTCTATCTCTCGCTCTGCTTTTGGTTTGCGCGTAGCTCCAATCAATGAGATTTCAGTGATTGCAGCTAATTTTATTATTTGGAGCGGTGATTGAAGGAGAATTTGCGATGCGTCTCCATGATCATCGAGCCACATAACATAAATATTTCAATCCATTAAGATTTAATTAGCCTCATTAATAAATTGTAGCTTTCGAATTATCTTAGGCTGACAAATATCGAACAACAACAACAATATCTGCTCCGAGTGTAATGCCTTTAACGTAATTGTGTCTTTAATTAATTTTATTCAATCTCCCTAAGAGATGACATTTTTTTTTCTTGTTTGTTCTTTTAAAAGCAAAGCATGTCAAATTAAAACTGGATCAGCAATTTCAATCTGTACTTATTATACAGATAAAAAATGTAAAATAGATAGAGAGATAATTGAAGCGCTTAAAGTGTATATTTCTATCTTGCCATTTTAACGCTACAGAATGATTATAAAAATAATTTGTTTTCATTTAGCAATAACATAATGCTCCTTTTTTTTCTTTTTTTTTTCTTTTTATTTCTTCTGACATTCCAAACGAGTCTACATGTGACGTGTTAATAATCTCGACATTTATTATTTTTCAAGCATTACTTTATGACGAGTCATATTGAATCGAGAATTTAATTTAAAAAACAATTACTTTATCATATAATAAATTAACGTTCCAAATTAAGTAAAATGTTTCGATACTCGAGTCACCTTACGAGCGATTAATCACACGACAAGAGCTTTCATTTTCCCACATTAACCATTTCTTTTTCAAATACAGCGCGATGTTTAACGTACGATTGTAGACGAAGAAATCGGTGATTGAAAATAATCGTACGCCGTTGACGATCTATTCGTGAACTATTTGTGTTATTAAAAGTCCGTGACTCGAGAGCGCTCGGCGAATAAAAGCAAGAGAAATGAAAGAGAGAGAGAGAGAGAGAGAGAGAGAGAGAGATAAGAGAGTGTTGAAATTTTACCGGCCTATATTGATAAATGTTCGTTAAACGAAGAAAATGGCACTTGTTCGTGGCATGCGTTAGCATTGAAATTTCATCTCTTTCTAAATAATCAAATGCTTCGATTGCACGTAATAAAAGCCTCAACTTACAATTTACTGAAATTTCAAGTTGCTTGTTTAATGCGAGTCATAGATCATCGCTGTGCGCATCCACTTCTTAATATCAATGAAAGGAATTAGATAAATAAGAAAGAAAGGAGAAAAAAGGGCAACGCGATTATCGTTGTTGTTGTTATTATTATTATTATTATTATTATATTTATCGAATAATCGTTCGTTTATTTTAACCTACCGAGCAGCATATTATATTTGATGGTCATTAAATGTACACATCAAACTTTTTATAAAAAATCTTTAATGTTTCCGCCTCGATCAAAGTCTCATTCTACTACCACGCACGCGCGCGCGCGCACACACACACACACACACACACACACACACACACACACACTTGAAACGCATACCAGCAGATCGGCCGGAAGTCAAGTCTTGCACTCGATAATTGCGCTCCGAGTATATGTTACTTTTATTAAAATACGAATAGATTGATGATCGTAACCCGGTAACGTAAGGAAGAAAAAAACAAGAAGAAAAAAGCCTCGATCTCTCTCTCTTTCTCTCTCTCTCTCTCCCGTCCAACTTAACTTAAGTAACTCGGGTAAGCGAGTAAGTAAGTTTTACGGCCGTTACCGCGGTAACGGCAGGGGAAGCAGAAATACCGGGGTAATCATCGCGTCCGAGTTTTGCCTCGTTATCAACGTCGCGTTTATCCGTTGACAAAGTGTCCGCCGTAAGGTAAACGGCAAGGCGCTCGGGACTCCAGTGCCCACAAAGAAGTAAACGGCCTTCCACGTCCTCGACTTGTCACCGGCGCGCGCAGTGTGCGTACGCGTGCGTGTGCGCGTGGCTTCTTTTGCCGCACACTGCCCGCCGATTCGCTTGATCCCCCGCGCACTTGATATATTCTCTACATAAATGTTAGCGATCTAGGAAAATACATTGGCGCGTTATCCCGAGGCGGCGCTTCCCCCGATTACCCCGAGGGATGCGCGTAGTAGGAGAGATAAGTTTCGCTCGCTCGTTAAGCCGATTCCATCGTACTTGCGTAAATTCAATATCGGACTGTTAAATCGCTTTGCTCCGAGTTCTTAATGCGCCACCCATTTGCAAAGCGGCGGCTCAACGGCCTGCCCAACGGTATTATCGATACTCTCTTATTAAAAAAGAAAGAGAAAGAAAGAAAAAATTCAATGCCGCGCACGCAAATTTACGGGATGTCGAGTAAATGAAAACGTTCGGATATTAAATTAAAGCCGCGACTGTAAAAGTCGTACGACGATAGCCATTAGATTAACCGACCTCGCGACCCTCGTGCATATGGTAGCGGCTGCGGAGAGGGCGGGGGGGGGGGGGGGGGGGTTCATTTGCTAGTTAGGGGAGTCAC
>NW_011948428.1:2690178-2696925 GCF_000503995.2 Ceratosolen solmsi marchali
GACGTAGAGGAAGCAGAGGGACTAAGAACGTCGCTGATGAGAAGATTCGTGTGTTATTTATCGCGGCGAACCCGGAGGCGATTCGACAATTTGCTCCATTTTCAATGTAATTTGATTTTCGAATAAAGTTTCACGACTGGCGGCGGTGCTCGTACTTTTTAAAGGCCTGGATTATGAAATCCTGAGGTTGGAAATATGTCGAGGTTTCGGCTACGTAGGTTATACGCGATGCTCGAGTTTTTCCGAAACTCGCCGCCCAACCGCCATTAGCGTAACCGATCATTGTTATTTATGTAAATTCTAGTGCGCTTGCTACGCCACGAATTTATTAATAATTCATTAGTCGTTATTCGTAAGGAGCGGAATTTCAAGCAAAAAAGTATTCTCTACTCAACGAATGACCGTAGAAAGTAAAGTTTTCAAGATTTTCATAATTGCAAGGTAAGGCAATTTTTCCATAACGCTGACTTGGCTCGTTTAAATTGGTTTTTTATTTTATTAATTATTCAACGCTCATGTATGGGAAAGGTGTTATCTCGCGTGTATATTTCATATAAATTGAATATTTTCCGCATACGTTAGCCACTTTTCGACGGGGAGGAGGGAGGCACAGCGAGAAAAAACAAAAAACAAAAAACAATAAACAAAAAACAAAAAACAAAAAACAAAAAACAAAAAACAAAAAACAAAAAACAAAAAACAAAAAAAGAAACAAAAAGAGAAACAAAAAAAAATCAGAAACCAAAATAAAAAAAAAAAAAAAAAAAATGCCCAACCTCGATTATAAACTCACTGCCACAAAAGCGCTTGTGAATATATTAATTTAACCAGTTTCATACAAACCCCAAACTCCGTCCTGACTCACAATAAAGCTCCGCTAGATGTGTGCAATTTTACTAGCTCCTAATAATTTCACCACTCGACCATGAACATTTACTGTTCCGAGAATCCATTGAATTATTAGCCATTCGGCAACTGATAATTCTACAGTTGTACGCGTTTAATCGTGGATAATAGAATTACATTATTTTCAATTTTAAGCGTTTCACTCACTCGCTACAAGATGTAAAGAGAATAATACACTTACGCAGCCTTTAAAATAAGCTTTTAATCGATTTTCACGAAACATTTTCACGATGATAAATCTACGCTTGGCAGGGATAATTGTGAAAAATGGTGAAATACACGCTTGTTTTTTCTTTAAAAAAAAAAAAATTTACAAACGATTTTAAGTAAGGCAGGTAGGATTAAAAGATTTACTTTTAATGCCCACGGGAAAAACGGTAGTTAAAATTAATAATAATAATAATAATAATAATAATTAATAATTAATAATTAATAATTAATAATAATAACAATAATAATAATAATAATCAAGAAAAGATATCGAGAAAGTATAAACATAAAAGTTCAACTAATTATTTTATTAATTGCTGTTTCATTAGGTAAATGCAGGTACCAGCAATTAAGGTTGGATTGTCATCGTTAATTTTTTTATAATTGAAAAAAAATGTTTGCAGTACGACGGATGCTTAAAAAAATAAAAAAAACAAACAAGAGTTTTAGGTCGACGATGATGGTATTTAGTACGGAGAGTTAATAATGAATTAAATCAGTAGAGCAGTCTAATGGTAAAATTGCAGGACTAACGGTATTTCGTTTAAATTTCATGAAATAGAACAAGCAGATTATGCCTGCATTCAAACGATAAATGTCTAATAAATTTACTTTATTTAAGACGACATGTGCGCGTGTGTGCGTGTGTGTACGTATGTATGCATGTATGTATGTATGTGCATTGGTTATTATATTGGTTATCCCACGTGCGAATACATGTGGGAGGTACAGTATGTGTTATGCTTGTTTAGGAAAATGAATTCCTAATCATACAACTGAATAGAGAAATAAATAATTGTCGGTACATCGAACTTGACACTCTTAAATTCATCAGCCCAGATAGCTTGTACACTTGCTTCGTTTAATCAGCCACTTGTGCAACCTTCATACGCTCACATTGTGCGCACCCATGTTTTTGTCACGGTTAATGCTACTCACTCGGATTATCGCGACAAGTGCGCTCGCTTTCTCACCTTAAAGCCAGCCCTCTTATAATTATCTGCGCAATAGTAGGGCACCACAGCAACGAACAGAACTAATTTTTACAACGAGCACCTTAAAATTTTCAATATTACAACCATGTATATATCAGGCTCCTGGCCCATCCTTTCGTATCGGCCAAGCTAAAACGATAAAAGTTCACTTCCACAAGGTGCGACACACTCTCTTTGTTAAATTGACGGTCGCCTTGGTAAGCGTTACTCAGCTTTTCAGGCAACTTTTACTCGCGGTGTCACGCCGCCAAGCTTTGACACATTTCCCGGCGGTAAATAACGCATTAACGGCCACTCGTCGCTTAATGTTAAATACAACATTTAAATGCTCGTTGAGGACAATCGCGATAAGTCGAGGTGCCCCGACGTATCGCCTGGCTACTTGGCGCGCGATTTTCCGCTCCCTCGCCTCGCCGCCGGAAGCATTTTCCCGGGCTGCCACCTCGAGCAATTACCCAACAACGGCAATTCCAAGCCATTTTCCCTCCTCCGCCACCCCACGACCAACAACACTAAACTCCTCGAAGTGTTACAATGTCGTCTCCGGCTCTCGGCACTACTACTGCGACGTTCTGCTTCGAGTCGAACGGTTTTCCACATGGCAATTCCGTCCTCGGGAGGTCAACATTATGCGACGCTTCTAATGTATTCCACATGGCTAATGATCACCTAGCAATTTCATATGAAAATGTTTCTCGCGGGCCGCTATGTTGGAGAATCTGGCTCGCTCGAGCCGCAAACCGCCGCCGAGTTACCTAGACGAGCCGAGGCGATAACATCCGAGCGCACGAGCTTTTATTTAATCTCAAGCAAATTAGGAAAGTGTCACTCGACCGGGAAACGTGTTTTAATTGGGCCCAACGATCCAACAGCAACAGCAACAGCAACAGCAGTAGCAGCATAAACAACGACGTCCTTTCAATTTTATGGAGCGCGTTGGATGGCTCGAGACTCGTAGGGTAAAAATTGTGCTTTGCCATACTTTTAAGCCACTCCTCTGAAAATGAAGGAGTGTGCAATGACTTTTAATTAAAAACTCGTTAAATGTCAAAGGTGTTATTGGCTTGAAAGTTATTGCCAATATAATGATATCACGATTAAAATTACATGAAAAAGTAATTTCACTCCTTTCTCGAGCTTCCACCATTTTCATATCCGACTCTTTGTTTTTCTTGTCTTGTTTTTCAGCCTTCATCATCATCATCGTCATCATCATCATCATCATCATCATCATCGTCATCATCATCATCATCATCATCATCATCATCATCATCATCATCATCATCATCTTCTTCTTCTTCTTCTTCTTCTTCTTCTTCGTCTTCTTCTTTTTCTAACAACGATACTTTGCGCCCTGCCACCCAATATCGAGTGTAAACTCACCGCTCGGTCTTTCATATCTAATTTCCATTATCGCGTGAATGGTCGGGAAATAATTATTCCTATAAAGATAATTATTTTCCATTTCCGTAAATGCTTAATACGAATCGCTTAGCGTCCAATAATACCTCGCGGTCTACGAACTCGAGCGAGAAAGCCCGAGGCTCCACTTCCACGTATTAAAACGACCTCGCAAATCCAAATCAAAATCCACCTCGGAGATATGACACTCTCGCCACGTGCAAGTGAGCGCGAGCCCTACTTTACCTCCCCGATTGATTTATAGATCGCATAATGAACATCGAGGAATAAAAATTCTTTTGATTTATATGGGACTCGCCGCTTCGCTTACCCTCCACAGAGCGGGCTAATCCACCAATGCGGAAAATTCTGAGCGCGCGAATCGCAACGGCACTTTTACAAGCCGATCGGCAAAGATTTATGTAATTTTATAAAACAGTCCCACATCTTAACGGGCCAATTAATTAACGATTTTTTGCGTGCAACAACGGCGCACGATAATGCGGCCAACTAATGAAAAATGCAAAAAAAATCGCTCTCACGCCTATAATTCCTGGCCTTCTAACCTTCACTACTCTCTCGCTTCCGAAGCTTCCCTCTTCGCCATCGCGGAAAAGCTCGATACTTCCCTGTCGCCCTCCCACTATACTCTGCCTCAATCACATCGCCACATTCGCTTCCTAGATTATGGCGACTATCGCGGGACGAGAATCGCTCGAGAGAGAAAAACGAGGCGCGGTCCATTGCGCGTCCTCGTTAAAGTCCTCGTTCGTTAAGGCTCGCGAATTTTCATGGGCGCTTTGATGGCGACCATCGCGAGTTGGAAAATCTTATCTCAGACGATTCACGAGTGCGTCGCCACGACGAGTCTCTCGCCACCATCTCTCTCGTCCTCCCGCCCGAGCGTAATGAATTGGCTGGCTGATGGAGCGGAATTATGACCGACTCTTGTTTTACCGTAAATATGTGCTCGATTCGTCGAGGCGATCGCCGGATAATTCAGTTATGACTTTGTTTCCTCGTCTTCTTGTCGCTCGCGCTAACAATGGAATTAGCTCATCCGGCGCTAACAGAAGACAAATAGCCGAAATAGCCTAAGCGTCAATTATCATTGGGCCGGGTGTGAAGGGAGGGATGTGCGCTGTTAGTCGTGCTGTTGGCCTCGTTAATGCGTAGTTGGATCATGCGATATCGATATTCGCCTAATTCGTCAAAGTATGGGAACAATGAGGCTCTATTCTCGAGTAAATGACTAGTAGAACGCCGTGAAAATGGATGCCTCGGAAAAGTCAACGGCAAATACTTGGAAGATGGAATCATAATCTAGTAAATATAGTTATTTTTGCCCCAGATAATGATAGTGCGTGTTTGTAAGTGAAATATACAACAACAAAAAAGAAGAAAAAGAAAGAAATAAAGCAGAGAAATAAAGGTTCACTCGATCACCATAATTCTCTCTTTCTCTCTCTCTCTCTCTCTCTCTCTATATATATATATATATATATATATGAAATTTAATGAAAATATCCTTATTTATATCTTTATTTCATTATTATGCACCAAGGCATTTTGACATTTATTTTCATTATTAAATGAGATGGAAAAACATTATATTAGCTATTTATTAAGTCTATCTTAATTTATCTAATGATGCTTAATTTAGCTATGAGAGTACGAAAAAAAAAATAGCCTACATTACTATAATCTTTGTTTCTCGCCTTGAATGTCGAAGAGTTGAATTTACAGCTAATTAAAGCAAAATTACAAACATACGTTCTTATTGTGTTAATTAGTCAAAAGACGAGGAATCATTCGTACGTAGGTAATTGACAATAATTGAAAATAAACAACTTCTTTCAAGCGCAAACAATTGCCTCTTATTATTTCATTATATATTTTATATCGTTTATATATTCTATAATGATAATCGTGAATTTCATAGATAAAACGGCATCGGCCATAATAAAATAGTCGTGAGCTCGTGCACACACTACGACTGCGGAAATAGTAATTTACGTATGAATAGGCTGCAATTGTGATTTTTGCCCACGCCTGTCAAAATTTGCGGTTTAAACACAACATTATATACAAGAAAACTCAGATTCGTGGAACGATCGTGAGTGAATTTATTATTATACCTTCGGGTCTTTGGTCTTTGCACATAAAAATGAACAATAACAGATGCGGAGAAAACGAGCGGTACATAGCCACGTGTAATCAAACTTTAAGAAGACTACCTTTCCTACTACTAAAACCAAATTACGCTACTGTTGGATGCAATTGCAGCATTGTCGGCTACAATTTTGCGCTCCACATAGTTCATTCATTAAGGCGTGTGCATGCGTAAAAGCGACATGTTCGGAGAGTAAGAATTGCAGCTGATTCAATTGGAATTTCGCTCGAATCATAGAGACATTATTGCCTCGATACACAATAATGAACTGCACCGCTTCATTTGCAAATGCATAAGTCAGTTGTGTAAATATCCTTCGAGTATAAATAAGCCATTTATATATTAGATATCCAAGTGCATTGGAATTTTTACGGACAGTTAAAACTAATTCATATATATATATATATATATATATATATATATATATAGAGAGAGAGAGAAAGAGAGAATTATGGTGATCGAGTATATGAGACATAGTGAATTAAATTATAATAATATGTAATATCATTTTGAATCTAATCGGAATTGCGATTAAACATTAGGTTTAAGGCGCGTTTAACTTTGTCTCCCAATGATTTAAAAATTCAAAATAATCTCTACTCGATAAATATTTTTACTCCATAACGGACTATTGTACTTATGTCCTGCTTAAAGAAAAAAAAAAAAAGAAAAAAAAATAACGATACTCCATTATAATTTGTTTCTTCGATATTGTTTATATCCTTGAAAATTCAATTTTACTTCATCTCTTGCTTTATTCGCACGCTCATTATTTTTGTAATTGCAATAACATCTCATTAAATATAATATTATCGGATTTACTTGAAAGGAAAAGATAGATAGAGAGAGAGAGAGAGAGAGAGAGAGAGAGAGAGAGAGAGAGAGAAAAAACAAGCGTTCGATAGGCTGGACGTACGAATGACTTAGATATAGAATCATTTCGATATCTTATTAAATTGTCGTCTACTAAGCTTTCACTTTCTTCGCTGTTCTTTACTATATAGACTATCGAAAACATGAATTTCTTTCTCCATTGAATATATGCGATATCCTGCCAGTCCT
>NW_011948428.1:2696935-2698476 GCF_000503995.2 Ceratosolen solmsi marchali
TTACATTTTATTCGTCTCTCTTTCTCCTTTTATTTCTTTTGTGTTTTCTTCCTTTTTCTTTTTCATATCCATTTTGTCTCTGTCTCTCTTTTTAATTAATCTTTGTGCGCAAAATTGAGATCTCATAGTCTGTATTAAGGAGAAAAAAATTGCTATGAATTATTCTTTCTTAGCTGCATAACGCGCACTTCCTTATGAAATCCAATTAAGTTCGATAATTATACAATGGGTGCAAAAATAATGAATTAAATTGTATTTATACAAAATTGCCTAACAGAATACGACACTTTACCGTTCGCTAATAGCCAACAAGCGCGAATTAAATATGTGCCAATGTGTCTGTCTCTGTCTCTGTGTCTGTATATGTGCGATGTGTATATTTAAAGCCATATGGGAGATAAAATAATTCTAGAATATTTTGAAACGCAAAAGAGGAATGCTTATGATAAAGTATTATTTCACTTAGTCTAGCATTAAAATGAGCTTATGAAAAATCACTTGAATAAACATTCAATAACAAATATTAGACTTTTGTAGTAGAAAATAATAAAAGGCGCTTGAATAACGAAGTTGATCGTTGCAAGGTAATAATTTTAATGTGTAGCAAAAATTTAATCTTTAATGGTGTAATACTTTGTTCTCCTTATTTGCTTTTAAAATGAAACTGCTACAGGTGTAGTAAGTAGAATACATTACGTACTTACGTATTCTATCACACTGAGGAATGTAAAATTTTTCTTAAATGTCGGAGATTATTGATAATTTCGATAGGGAATAAATAAAGGCATATATTTACAATTAAGTGCGTTAAATATAGCACGTAAAATATTAAATTCACGCTATTATTTCTCGATGAACTGGTGATGATCAGAAATGATTTTAGTAATTATTCTAACATCCCAATAACTCTATATCTGTTTAAATAGATATTTTATACAAATAAAACGACATACGCATAAGCATAATTATACTGTTGAAAAGACGATATGTATCAACGAAATTACAGTACTTTAACGAGGCATATTAAAATCATAAAAATCATTTTATTCTTTAGTTTTATAGGGAATGTGGCGAGAGAGAGAGAGGGGGGGGGTGTAGAAGATGAAGCAGGAAATTACGGTCATTTTAAGAAAAACTATGTAAGATATATAAATATATTTAAGGTTGAATATGATTATGTGAAAATATTCTGTTAATATTACACGAATTGTCCTTGTGTAAGAAATAATTTTCATTAGTCTAAATAACACTTATTATTACTCAGACGCGTTATTAGTTATACTCTGTGCACGTAAGAATTGCACACTTGATTAGTTTAAAATAACAAATGCTTCTCCTGTATGATCATTATACATGTAAAAGTGAATTTCTTCGAACGAATTATTATAATTTTACAAATTATACAACAAATTATTTGCAAAAATATAAGCCCTCTATGATCATAATAATGAAATTTTAGACAGTTTTTTTTTGTCAGAATAGTGTCGTTTATAGAAATGAATGAAGCAACGAATTTTAATGGATTTTTTATTCTTCTTTTG
>NW_011948428.1:2698486-2707573 GCF_000503995.2 Ceratosolen solmsi marchali
CGATCTATCATTTACGAATTATTGAAAATGAAATAGTTATCACTATACGCTAAATATCGTTCATAAAATTTTATTATAAATTAATACTACGACTGCTGATAGTTTTCATTTTTAGTTATTCCATCTACTCTACGTATACATGTACTCCAAGATAAATGACTTATACTTGTGATAAATAAGAATGATTTTTCGATTGCGTGGGAAGGTAGCCTATGCGTATGTATTTAATATAAACGATTTGCGCTTAACTGGAGAACAGAATTCAAAGAAAATTTATCTGTATTAAAAAAGAAAAAAACAATAGCAATTAAGATTTCATGCATGCAAAATTTGTACAAACATAAATGTAACATAATGTATTCGCTTTCTTTACCTTCGCGATTAGCATTTATAAACAATCTATTTTATGACTCACGATACACAATAATGATTATGCAGATTGAAAATAAAAATGTATGAAAGTTGAATCGTTTTAAGCACTGGATGTAAGTGAAATAATTAAGGTATTGCAAAATTCAAGCCCGATTATTCTTTGGTATTATTCATGTACGAAATAATATCAACGATTTTCGATACCAAAGCATTTCATCGTATTCATATTAATGAAAATCCACAAGAATTATCTATGTCCATATATATATATATATATATATATATAACCAGATTTAACACAGTGACGATTTAAATAGTTTGTAATTACGATGGTGAAAGTAGTTTTTACGGGAAAAAGTGCTTAAGCAAAACATTGGATTTAATAGACGAATTACGAAGACATCGAGGATTAAAATTTTTATCCATTAACGAACAACCAGCATTTCCCCCATTATTACTTACCACGTGCAATGATCGTAAAACATTCTATGAGATTGTAAACGAATCCTCCCCCCCCCCACCTCCAACCACATTTACTTAATAAATATCCCATCACTCGCATCGCAACTTCAATGCTCGAGACAGTCATTTATAAGTTTGATACACCGTCGAATGATAACAACCACACCAATACCTCGGATTAAGAAAGAAAACAACAACTTCTTCGTCATCAGCACTCCCTTCAAAATCGTCCTTCGATCGCTCCAGCAAGGATCAATAATGCACTTACGTGTTATTGCGGGGCAGAGTGGCGAGGAATCCGGGCTCGAGGTCGACTCCATCGCGCTGCTCGTCCCTCCCGGTGGACGAGGCCGAGCGTCGGGGCCGCGACTCCTTGCGCGCCCCTTGAGTGAAGCTGTAGGTACGCCGCTTCTTTAAGCACAGCATCCTGGCGAGGTTTGGCGGCTATCGTGGTATCCGGCTGCTCGGTTTAGGAGCCGCGCACCTCGCCGCCCTCCATTTCGGCTCTCCTCCTTCCCCGTCGGTCGTACCTGCGAAACGACACAAGCGTCACGCTCCGAGTCTTTTTTGTTCAAAAGTCAAGGTAGAGGTACGCGCGGGCGCCAACTGGTTTTCCCATTTGGGCAAAGAGAGTTTGCTCGTGATTCGTCGTACGGGCGAGTGACGCCCGGTTCGGGGTTGATGCTGGAGGGACGGAGATGGGGCGAGAGAGTGTATGAACACTCGGGCTGCGTTTTTACGCACGACTGCCGAGCGCGAAGGCTAAGAGGCGAAAATCGAGCCCGCGATCGATTATCGCACGGATGCCGGCCGTCTCGATCGCTACTAAGCGCGCATATCAGCTATGCAAAGCCATTGTCGGCGAATAATAATAGCGAATACGAAGGCTGCTGCTACCCGATTGGGAGAAAAGGAAAAATAGAAAGAAAGAAAAAACAGAATAACCGCTGCTCGTGATATACCGTTGGTTCGCGGCCCGCCAGTTGCCAACGTTTCTCCACATGTAAATAGCCAATTTGGCCTTAAATGCTGATCGGTAAATATTGACATTTACATGGATAAATTATTGAGCGTCCGGCTATTACCGCCATTAATAACTCAACTTACTTTCTGTCGTTCGATTTAAATAATACAATTGGCCTTCGTCATCGCCTAACAACCCTCACATTCCCACCCGTACACCACCCATCGCCATCGTGCTTTTCTTCCAGCGATCGCCTTTATTAGTCTCGAGTTCTAAAGCCAAGACTTTGGAAACTGCTATGGATTTATTATTTTTTGTAGGTTATAGGTACCGCTAAGGGCACGGTTATCGCATCCGGATTTTTCATCGTTCGATCGAGCTTTTCCTCTCGAGACTGCCTGCGTAATGAGCTAGTTTATCATTGTGGCCGTGATGCCGTTCAACAAAAAGTGCGCCGTTGATGTATAAATTATCGAAAGCAATCTCGAGAGCTGCGTATCCTTCGATTCGAGAACAAAACCTCGTTCCGTAAAAGCCTGCAAGACAATTTAACGACTTGGTACGGGCTCGCGCGGGTTCCACGTCATAAAATCACGCGGAACAACAATATGACAGGCGGTAGCGTGAGCCACGGTATCGCGAAAATCTTGGCGCTCCATCGCCGGTATTCCAAATCCCGGTTTTCTCTTCCCCACGGACGATCGACGCCCACCCCTCGTCAAACCCTACCTGCGAGGACCAACCGCGATCCAACGTCGTCCGACGCCGTAACAGGACTGAACGACGGAGCGGCTAATAAAAGTGCGCGGGTACTCGCTGATAAGGAGGTCTAATCGCCAAGACCACGTGAGTCGCGCCCTCCCACAACGCGTACGACGAGGCGGACAACGAGGCGGCTCGATTCCGGGCACCGACGTCGCGCTAATGATTGACGGGAGGACCGAGGCCGGGGTCTCGTGATAACGCGTCGTCCAGTCTGGCAGTGCAGTGAAAGCATGCGCATGCGAGGAACCCGATGGGTCGGTGCTGGGACACCGTCGCTTTCGTTATTTGCGCTGCGCATCGCGACGATAGGACTGTAAAAGGAGCTAAGCGACGTTCGCATCATAAGGATGCCGGAAATTAACGTTGGCAGCGGGGACGGGAGTTCCTTGCCTTCTACTTCACCTAGCTTCTCTCGTGTCCATTGTCGTGCTTTTCCTCGGCTTTTTATACTCTCCCAAGTGTCGCCAAATACATTAGAGACTTTCCGGGACTTTTGAGAGAGAGAGATACACGAGTCGCACGATATGCCGAGCTCTCCCTCTCTCTCCCTCTCTCTCTCTCTCTCTCTCTCTCTCTCTCTCTCTCTCTCCCGAGTCTCAACTATCCATTTCCATTTCTATATTGAAGCGCGAAATATTTGTTTGTTCGTCTCGCGCGTCAGCCGTGCTATGATAAATGGACAATCCATATCGATCGATTCGTTTCGTGTGATTAAAAATTTGTAATGCGTGAGCTGCGGCCGCCTCGGATACGAGGCCTCCTGCCTGTCAATTATAATCGAATCTCTTGAGTATCGATTCGCCGTCAGAGTTCGAGGAGACAAAATTTATGCCGCGACTAATGAGTCTTTATTCGTTTAGCGATGCTCTCGTGAAAAGTACAGGTTATGGAATGCATGGAGCGCTGGATAATTCATCGGCCACGTGATTATCTCTCGAGAAACTCTTGCGCGAAATAATATTTTTCACTCGACTATGTGAATTGAGGGATCGACCGGTACTTATTTACAATATTAAAAAAAGAAAAAAAAGAATAAAAGACATGAAAAATGCCCGGGCTGTACGTTTTATTTGACATTATTGTGAAAATGACTCGCATAGTTGCGCGATTATCTCTAATATTGGTATGTTTGTAAATTTTGGTAGTAAAGCTACCTGCGAATGTTTATTTACACGTCCAGTTAATTGATTATTTGTCAAGGCACGTAAGGCCGTGTTATTGTGGAGCTTAATTGGAAGGATAGATGCAACGCTGGTATGTAGAGGACGGGAAAAAAAAACGTTATTTCTGTCTCTCTTCGGGCAGGAATTTTATAAAATTTGCTTGTCCACGAAAACCACTGTTAAATGGTAATTTAAAAAGATATTCTCTAATTTCAAATTAGCCATCGACACTGTAACAACAAATTAAAAATATCGTCGTTAAACCGGAAAAAGTATTTGAAGATTGGTAGGATTTTAAAATCTATCTTGCGTTCGCCTAAAATTTGGGGAAGGATGGTGCGGCGTGGGCTGAGTGGTGAGGGGTTGGGGTAGAAGGGGGCTGTCGTCAGACACGGGTCTAGCATCCAAAAGAAAAAAAAAGAAAAAAAAAGAGATTCATTGCTTGGTTGCAACGCGTTAGAAAGAAGAAGCGTGTATACGTAGTACTTGTTCGTCAGATCACAGCCGAGCAAGAGAAAAGAAAATAATCTACACAAACACACGTACGCTTTTTTTGTTCATTGAGATGCGGCGCGACGGTCCAGGTAAACCGGAAACGTTCGTTCCCGCGAGTAAAATCTTCTCTTTCTCTTTTTCTCTATCGCAGTTGCTCGCGCGCGAGAGCCGGGCTTCTTTCACACGGCGAAACGAGAGAAAGAGAAAGAGAAAGAGAAAGAGAGAGTGAGTGAGTGAGTAAGCGAGTGTGAGGGTGGGAGGAAGGGAGGGACGATGGGGCAAGGGAGAGGGACATCGGTCGACGATCTTTCGTGTAGAGCGCATTGGGAACGAGGATGCGTCCCTTGTCTCTCTCTCTCTCTCTCTCTCTCTCTCGCTCTCTCACTCACTCTTTCACTCGCTCGCGCGCTTGAGCTCGTTTCACTCGACACGTCTTATTCTATCGCCGTATTAGGTACTCCATCTATTTCCCCTCTATCTTTCTCTTTCTCTCGGCTTTTTGCTTCGTCTATCCTTTAGCTCGGACATTATCCCGTGAACGGATACGTTATTAGATATATAAATTTAATCTGACAGATTTTTTAAACAAGTTTGGAATTCTAGATTTTTAATCTCGATATAATATGCTTCTTTTCGGACTACTGACCGTTAGCATTCTCTCTCTCTCTCTCTCTCTCTCTCTCTCTCTCTCTCTCTCTGCGTTTTTTTTTTCATTTGTACTGAAACCAAAGTGCAAGCATCGTATTCGAAAACAAACACGTAAACATTTTATACGCGGCTTTAAAATAATATATTACACACATGACAAAATCCAATATGAACGAATGATCTTAACGATTGGATTTCGGAATATTTTAAATTATTTACGCATATTTTGTCATTTTTAAACGTTAATTTTTTTATTTTTGTTTTAATAAATACATTAGATTATATTGTATTTCCCTAGTGTTTCATAAATAAGCAGTTTGCATGTTTGAATGAACATTTACAGTTTAAAATCTTTCGAGCGATCTCCGTTAGCCAGGCCTACGTCGATAAAACTTTTCGCTTCATCTCAACGAATAAAGCAATCAACAATGTGTAAACAAAAATTTTATTAGCATTGCGAAAAATGGCCTGCAAATCAATCGATTCCTCAAACACCTGATTTTGTACAATTTTTTACATCACATACAATATGCAAAAAGTCGCCTCCGTTATACAATTTGATTTGCCGTCTCATATTAAAGCCAATTGAATTGAGATGCGATTTCTTCGATTGGCACTGCGGAGAAGTTGAAAATGATGATTCATTGATAATGTATTGGCGATTTTATCAGCCACGGTACCAGTAGTTTCTATACCAACGAAATGTCATTCTCATTGAATTTTCCGTAAAAATCGGAAGCTATTTCCAGATTGAATTCTATGCTTGTCCAATTTTCTCTCTCTCTCTCTCTCTCTCTCTCTCTCTCTCTCTCTCTCTCTCTTTGCGTACAAAAGAGGGTCTGGTTGAAACAAATGCATCTACTTGCAAATAATGATTTTCTATTGGTTAGTTTGAGCTGTGTACGAGTGCGGGACGGTTGGTTTCTCTTTGCGTTGCATGTGCTCCGCATGCGCCTATGCATTCAAATTATATGACAAACTCGGTGAGCCCGAAAACTAGGTATAATTTCTTTACATTGACGATAGTAAAAGCCAAAGGCAAACTAGACATTAGCATTGGGTTTGTTGTTATTTAATAGGCAGATGATGGCCATAGACCCGGAACGATGACGAGATGTTTATAATTATCGTTGAGCGTTAAAATTAAGCTTAAATAAAGCCTTACGAGATATAAAATTTTAACTCAATCCTGTGTTCGATTATCGATAAATAAACGTTAAATAAATAAAGGTAAAAGAATTTTGAATAAGCAATAGCATTAATATACGTAAAATGTTTGATCCAACTAAATTATTGGTAATTTGTTCGAGCTCTTTGCTTAAGGTTTCATTAATGAACATTACAGTTGCGGAAAGTTGAAATTTTTTGCTTGTTAAATGCTCGATACATTACAAGATAATTACAAAATGTTTTAAATCACGAGAGATCTTATTTTTTTAATATATATATATATATATATATAAATAATACGACAATTACAAAAAATATGATTAAAGTAATAAACGTGGATCTGACGTTGTCAATGTTATGGCCAGGTAAAATCTTGTAATATTAAACAAAAAACAAAAAACAAAAACAAAAAAAAAAACAAAAAAAAAACCAAGAAAAAGAACATCGTTAACAATTATAAATAGTTTCGTCTCGGATAATTCAAACCCTTTTAATGTTGATTGGTATTCTCAGTGACGTTTTAATGTCTAGACTGATTCGATGCAACGGTCTCTCGTGAAATGTTAACATAGAAATAAAAAAAAATAAAATAAAATAAAAATAAAGAAAAGTTCCACAGCTATTCGATGACTTAATGGAACATCGAAGAACTACTTCCTTCTTTTACAACGGATATAAATAATTTCAAGAAATATAATCAATGGAACATTGCGACTTTCTTATCAACGATGGAAAAACCACCGAAAGTTCATTCTCGTTGAGTCTACTTACGATAAAATATTACATCCCCGATATGTGAAATATATCTAGCGATAAAAGTCGATCGATCGTTTAAAGTAAAAGTCTCGTCAAAGTATCGGCTTTGGATAAAAATACTTTGATGTTAAACTAATTTGCATGACTTTAACGAACGTGTCCGACTGGTCGCAGAGCCCTCGGCCCACGAGTTAAGCGAGACGATCTCCATCGTTCTTCTCGATCTTCGTAATTTACAGGTGCCACGCACGAGCTCAAAAATATCCAAGGGTGGCTCTCACCTGTGCGCCGTCCCCGTCAAATAAAACACCGAGAGCACCAGCTGCCGCTAGGGATTAAAGTAACCGAGGAAAATTCAGGCACTCCTAACGGCCTTAGCGCGCTCGAAAATTCGTCGAAAAGCCCTCATCGCTCCCGCATTCATTGAATGCTCTCGGCGCCGCCCATTGGCCGAATGCCATCCCACTCCGTCCCATAAATCATCCTCCCTCGCGCACGAGTTTTCATCTCGTCCCACCTCTAATCCAGCTATTTCGATCTCACTTCCGCGCGCGGAGAAGATAACAGGAGTGAGAGGAAGAGTCGCGTAATGCGCGCAGAAGCAAGTGCAGTTATGTTGCACTGACCGCTAGCTAGCTCTCCGTGCGCTTCGGAGAGAGAGAGAGAGAGAGAGAGAGAGAGAGAGAGAGAGAGAAAGAAAGGACAAGTGCATTATTGGCTGCCCCTCTTCGCTCCATCTTCTTGTTACTAAGCAAGTGAGAGCCGAGATACAGTGTTGCGCAGGTGACATGCCGCGGGCGTCTCGTAGTAACGTCGCTTCAAATATCTGAGAGGAACAGGATGTTTCCCGTCGTTATCAGTGAATTTCTCGTATTATACGATGCTTCGTGCGCCTGTAGGTGGCTTTACATGGACTTTTCCTCTTGCGGTTGATCGATTTTATTGAATATTCAATGTAAGTCTCAAGGAAGTATGGATCATCCGATACTATCAGAGAAATTTCTCTTGGTCCGCGAGACGATTCTTACGTTGTTTTGTCGACGTACTCGAGAGAGCGAGGGAAGAGCAATTTCATATTAGTATTGGGTGACATATTGTTTTGTTGGTCAACGTAGTTACGAAAGGCGTTTCAATTTTTTTTTTTATTTTTTTATTTTATTTTTATTCTTACATTAAGTTGTTCATACACTCATAAATATGACCCCTCTCAAGGATTATAACCAAAGTAAGTCTTCTTGCGCAATCTTTTTTTTTTTGTTCCCTTTTTTGTTCTCTTGTCACTACTATTCGCTGAACAACCGTGCATTTCCCATTCTTATTCATTTTCAAAGCAGTTGTTAAAAACATTTGAAAATTATTGAAACGTATTCATTTGTTTTTATGTCTGTCTGTCTTACTTTGCACATCGGTCTTTCCTTTTTCCTTTTATTGATACGTACTCAACGATTATTTATAGATAATAAATTTTCTTTAAAAAATGCAACTATATTTGTAAATTAATTTATATGAGTTATCGCTGTGAATTCCAATCGAGGAATGTAATATAAATGCCATAGCTATTGTCCGAGTCGTAATCACCTTTAAAAATTCCACATAATTTCTCATTGCTCGCACCGTAAATGTAATTGTTCTAGAAATAGAATTGATCGTGTAATGCGCAAGAATTGAAAAGAAATACGCAATGATCTGAATTTATAATGCTTCAAATTCAGCGAAACCAAACAATATTGCACTTTAATCATAAAAGCTTATAAAACTATCTCGGCTTTACTCGAAAGTAGCGAGAGAGAAAAAGTAACGCGTCGATCCCTAGATGAAACATGGAAAAGTAAGAAACAATAATGATGCATTCCGTCAATAGAAGCAAATAATTGTATTTATTGTTTTTGGGCTTAAGTATGGTAATCGCCGAATTATAATGTGGGATTATCGATCGATATCGATGGAAAAAGATATGAAAAAAAAATATAATCCTACACGAATGCATTGGCAACAATTGTATAACATTCGCACCAATAAAAGCATAAAAACGCCCTTGTAAAAATATCCATTTTTATGATGGCTTTGATTTCGATTTGATGACTCGTCCAGTTCGCCCATATCCACGTATCTATTGACTTTTTCTTTTTCAAATGCAATTCCATAAAGGCCCGTAGAATGAGCGCCTAGCCAATCCCAGACGCAGCCGGAGCCGAAAACTCCATTATTCCATGGCTTAATCCGAGAGCGGCGATTGCAGCGAGTGAGAGAGAGAGAGAGAGAGAGAGAGAGAGAGAGAGAGAGAGAGAGAGA
>NW_011948428.1:2707604-2745534 GCF_000503995.2 Ceratosolen solmsi marchali
AAGAGAGAGAGAAGAGAGAGAGAGAGAGAGAGAGAGAGAAAGAGAGAGAGAGAGAGAGAGAGATAGTGAGCGCGTGCGCGCGAACAATTCACGTAATGTATTAGGGGACTTGAGAATGGGGGAGAGGAGTGGCTGCGCAACGATCTTATGCAACGGAAGTGAATGTTTGTCAAGGGCACGAGACCGACGATATTCGCTAATGGAAGCGGGAAAGCCAGCGGCAGGGCTTTGATAACCTTCGAACAGCGCCGTGTGTAGAAAACAAGCGCTGCTCCTTTTTTTTTCTTTTAGTCTATAGGAGACTGCGAAAGAACAGCCTTTTCCACGATTTGAGCAAGTATTTTTACGCCGCTCCACGAGTTAACGGGGCAACGGGATTTTCGATCTCCTCGTACGTGAATGGCTCGGGTGGCGCGGCTCGGCACGGGTAGAAGGGAACAAGACCAACGCCAATTTCGTTTACTTAGACTGAGTACGAAACTCATCCCACCCACCCCGTCCACCCCGCTAAGTGCATTATCGCGTTAATGCTTAAGTCGGTGCTATCTTACGCGCGCCGTAATCACCGATCATCGGCGGCAATGCGCTCGGTAAAGAATCACGGCGAGCAAGCAATGAATAATACACGGCTTTTCATGAAAACCGATGCCCGTCCATGTTATCCAATCCTTTTCTCCATTTCGCCGTCTTGTTTTTCAATGCGGAATACGGTCGTACGTACTTACCTACGGCCAACAGTACGCGGAAGTACCGCGGATTCCGCTGTTTTGTTCGTGTAGCTTCTGCACAGACGAAGGGCACCTGCTGCGGTTTACTTTGCGATCTATGTACATTGCGCACGAATCCGTTGCGTCTCGATCGATCGGCATGGAAAGCTGCGCGCTCGATTTTCTATAATTTCAAGCCTACCATCGATCCACCGACTTTTCGAATTAATTGATCATCAAGTGTGCGCTAATGTACCGTAATGTACCGTCCTTCGACTCTAATTGATCATAAATAGATAGACGGCTGAGTAGGGGATCGAGTGGGGATGGGAGGGGGCACATTTTAATGAGTATTTAGGAGCTTATGGAAGTGTATTGAGACGAGAAAGTTGATTATTTAAACGTATAGGTTTATTATATTATAAATGGTCCACGAGGCCGAATAATAATATAAACATTTTTCGCGAACGCTATATTTCAGTAGGGATTTGTTGGATTCTTAATTTAAATAATAAATATGTATTGAATAATTGAATAACATAGTTATATTTAGCGATAAATTAATTTTCATCGAGTTTGAATAAATGCGTTAAGCACAAGAGCATCGACAGATAATTGATATTTTTCATTGTATGGTGCAACATTTGGATGATTAAAAGTCAAAAGTCCCTTTTAATTAAAAGGACAAGGATATTCGTTCGCTAAAGTTTTAGAAATAAACGACACTAAATAGTAATTAACATTTTCCGTCTCTTTTTTTCTTGTTGATCTTTGCTCATTGTTGTCGCTGTGTAAGTCGACGTTTGGCTTAGATATATATATATATATATATTTAGCGTTAAACGCTATAAATAATAAGTATTTGAAATGTTTGATAGCGCGCTCGTGCTCTACCATCGGCAATCACTTATATTACCATAAAAATGAAAAGTTTAATTAAATCGAACGTACGATTGGTATTGTATTAAAAGTATTTATGGATAATTCATTTTGACTTTCTTAATAAATACATTTGCTTATTTAGATGGCATACACAATTAATAATTCTCTACTCTACTTCACTAAAATGTCGCGTCATCTTTGATAAACAAATTTACAAGAGTATTTACAAATTAATTATTAATAACGTAAGAGTACTAAACGAAATGTTTTTAAGAGCCTCAACTTTCCAACGTAAATCCATTCATTCCACATAATATCAATTTACCTCTCCATAAATAATGATGTTTCATAAAAAAAAAAAAAAAAAAAAAAAAAAAAAAAAAAAAATCAATTGGCCATCCGATGTAATGGTAATATTAAGCTTTAGAGCAACTTAAAATATAATCAATGTGCGAGTACAATTTGCCAACTTTACCTACATACAATAGAATAATATTATCAATATTATAAGCAGAGCTTATTTTATAAATAATCAATCTATAATAAATATGACTTTATTTTAAACTCGCGTTGCCAACTAATCGATACTTTTTGCTCGCTCGAGTAATTTGCAATCAATTAAATTTTGTAATGAGATAGAAGAAGGTAAATTAAAGTCAATTTATACTGTAAGATTTGAATTAGAATCGTACAATTTATTAATATTGTAGGGCCAATTATATCGAGATACCGGGGCGCGAGAAAGGATTTATTACAGCTTGCCAAGCTTCTAGAAAAATAATCCTTATTAAATATTAATAATATATTGTGCAAATATGTCCTAACTGTAATGGTGAATTCTTGCTGGATATTAACGTTCTCTTGCCTCTTAATTGTAGAAATTTGCCGAAAAAGTATTCGCCGCTCTTGCGAATGGACATAAGTTGGCACGGCATTCCAATCGCCCAAAACGTGATGTAAGGAAAAAAAGAAAATGTTCTTTCATCTCGAATGGAAATCGAGGCTCGATTCCCCATTTTTACCTGAAGAATCTCCGAAACATATTTATGTATTTCATTTGGGTATTCCATGTTAAACTTTATATTGTAAATGGGGGGGGGGGGAAAGTAACCGAGATGCTTACAGTACTTTTCCTACAAACCATATTTTATATTAAAGTTTAAAACTTCATATTTGTACCCTACACACACGCGCGCGAGTAATGCATATATTTAACTATAAATTGCATATTAAATTAGTATTAAAAAATATATAAAATACCAATTTAATATTTTAACAGAAAAACAAACATATATGCATCCTCGTTTTGTCTAAAAAAAATTGCCTTAAAATGAGATGTGTCAAGTATATATCGCTTATCCTGTAATCAAAAGGTGTTACAAATTACCTCTACACGCCTTCACGTACATATCTTTTAACTTTTTATGGAATGCAGTTGACACACATTATGCTAAGAAAATTATTTTATGTAAAATCTATTAAACCCAAGTTACTTTTTCTTCCAAAATAATTGAATCTATTTACGTACTCCGTACTGCGACACGTTAATAACGAACATTCCCTTGATTATAACAAGTATTTCAAGTAATAATAACGAATTACACGAATGAAATGTTCTTGTAATACTTGAAATTTATTCACTTATCCTTGCTGTCTTAATACTTACAGAATGTAAAGTTCTTTTTCTTTGCTTGTTTAATGATTTTAAACTTCATCGTACCCTTACAAATTCACCCATTCAAACCTCACGCATAACTATTAATAAATTCTAATGATTTTACTCAAAGCAATGCAAAATACAAATAAGACAATCTATCTCTTTTTGTATTTTAAGGTTAATGGAATGTTTGAGTAACAATTAATTTTCATCCTATTTTCGTGAAACAAGAATCACCGATTTGGTTTTGGCAAGTCCTGCATCATACGATTATCTCTAATATTGTATGAGATGAAACGATTTCAAGAAAACAACGCACATCCCTTTTAAAAGTTTTAAATCAAGGAAACATATTGCGGCCATTTTCTCATAATCATCCTCGATGATACAAAAAGTAGTTTTTATTAAATATCTTGATGGATATTAAAGAAAGAATATTTCGTAAGATAATATTTACAACGTCGTAAACGCTGATTCTAATTTTTTTCACAAATATATATATATATATATATATATATATATATATACGCATTATCGTGATTAATATTCAATTTAGCAAATAAGATAAAAAAATTGTTTATTTTCGATGATTTTATATTTCAAAATGTTTCTTTTACGTATCCCATAAACATCAAAACTCTATAATTTCTACTTCTGTTAATATTAACATTAACAATAACATAACAAGAACAATAATAATAATATGATTCTCGTTACGTTTGTTTAATAAAAATTTTTCCTTTTTTTTTTTTCCTTTATATATTTTTTTGTTCTCTCTCTCTCTCTCTCTCTCTCTCTCTCTCATTTATTTCATAGTATACGTAAACATAATTTTACTTTTGACAGATTTCAAATTCCACGTATATTTTCTCCATGTATAATTTAGGATCCAAACAGGTCGACATATTTTATTTAATAGGTACTTTTGCATTTTTATACTTCAACCTTCTTTGATGATAATGAATTTTGTATAATAAGTTAGTTTACATAAATTCCTTTTAATCAAGAATATTAAGGAAAAAATGACGTGTAAGGTGAGCCTTAATTCGAATAACTGTTGCAGTTGAGGTATTTTCGCATTTTTGCAACTAAAATGAATAATTAACCCCATCGCGGACTATTTGTTAGTCAAATTCATTCTAATAATGTTTTTAGAGCATTGATAACATTTCAAACAAATTTACTAAACTTTATTCGCAGCTATGGTCGCTAATTAAATCCAATCGTTCTGGCTTCCTTTTCTTTCGTATTATAAGAAATATGTTGCTGACTTTTTGAGCATTAACGAAATAATAATCCGAACTAACGAAAATTTAATTTCCCCCATTGTGTGCGGGAAGCGCGCCTTATGGATGGGGGTGGGTTGGGGGGGTGGGTTGGGGGAGTGGCGGCACATAAGCAAGATGGATAATAACTTAAGGAAATTGTTGAGATCGAGAGCTGTGCTCATGGAGGGGGACGTGACGGGGGAAAAAAAACTAAAAAAAAAAAAGGAAATAAAATAAGGCAGGAGAAATAATAGGACGGTTATATTACCACGGGTCTTGAAATTTTCTCGCGAAAAGCAATAAAATTACCAACGTAATTCGTGCGAAAACAACGCAACTCATATTAACAACAGCGACGAGGATTACGACCGTTAAACAAAGTCCTGCGTGCGTTGAACATCGAACGGTATTTACAGGCCATTAGTTTTAACTTCAAGAAACGAAGGAAAAATGATCTATCTTTTCCATATCCACGCATACATAAATATATATATATATATATATGTTTGAATGCGACTAGTCGTTGAGTTTGCGTGTGTCAACATGTGCGATAGCGACAGCGATATCGTGATGGAGAGAGAGAGAGAGAGAGAGAGAGTGATAACGTGTTGCTGTGTTGCAACTTGTGAGACTTAAAATACGTGATAATAATAAATGCCAGCTGGGTGTACTAAAAGCCATAAAAAAGATTATCGATGCCTTCATTACCCATTAAACGCTCTCGTTCGAATCAAACAACGAATTTTCATTTGAAAATATCTTAGAGTTGATGCAATACTCGCCATAAGCACTCGTCTCAATGATATTCTTAAAGAGTTCCAGTGCTGTTTTTATTTATTTTTTTTTTATTTTTTTTTTCTTCTTGAAATAAGGGAATAATCCTGTGTGCAGGAAAATGCAACAAAATTGTGCATTCGCACAACGAAACCGCGGAGACTCGTCGTGTTATTGTCGAGACGCAATGGCCCTCGGCTACCTAGAGAAGATATTTTTCTCAAGACCCCGGGTCGCTCGTTAATCGAGATTAATTTTAGAGGTAAAACTCGGGGGGAGGGGGGAGGAAGTAATGTCGCGCGGGTAATTGACGGTGACCGCGAATTGAGGTACGCGTCTCACTAGGCATGGCTGATTTAATTTATCCAGAGGGAGGCCCGAAGTACAGGGCAAAGCCATCGCGAGGCCCGTTAATCGGGACCTCGTTGAGCGAATCTCCTTCCAAGACAAAGTAATGCCTCTCCGGTTAAATGCTAGGAATAGCGAATTTCGCGTGACAAGGAGGCATTCGGGTCCACGACACGAGAAGCCCGTGGATTTCCTCGTGGCCGCGGTCGAACCGCGCGACTTATGGTCTGTCGAGATGTTCGCGCGCGTGGAAAGTGCGACGATCCAGTGCCGCGATCGTGCAGTTTTATTTGGGTCAGTAGTCGGTTTTCATAGCGAATTATTCTGAGCAACGGAGATTAAAAGGACTTTTGCCCCGGCACAGACGGTCATGCATATTTAATTATCAAGATCCGGAGGCGAATGTATATTGGACAAGTTTCTCGAATCGTTAAGTATGTAATAGATTTTAAAAGTAGTACGAACCTGACCTTATAAATTTTTTTTTTTGTATTTTTTTTTATATATACATTTTAATAGTTTTATGTATGTAGCCCGGAATTTGTAGATAGACAGCATCGACTAGAGAAACGTTTGTATTATAACCGATCTCCCGCCGTGGTGTATTTGGCAACGTTTTCTCTCTCTCTCTCTCTCTCTCTCTCTCTCTATATATATATATATATATATATATATATATATATATTTACTTAATAAATGATTTCTTTGCGAGGGCGCTCGCTACTCGATACTCATTCGTCGTATTAAAGGATAATATCTATTACTTAAGAAAATATAGTTCGCCGACGAGGATAGCAGCAGCGAATAAGTAAACATTCCACTCGCTTTTCCCCTCTGCTCCATGTTTATTAAAATGTATACAACATTTGGCTTTAAAGGCACGTCGGCACTAGTGTAGCGCCTCTACAGCGACACTCGTCGAATAACAACCGGATTGGCGAGGGCAAAATTTACGCCGCATTCGAAATATTCGAGAGTCGGGCTGACCTGGCGAAAGCTTTTCCTCATTACCAATCGACTATTCTAATCTACGTCAATTCGTTGGCTCAATGCCCATTGGAATAAAGTTGGAGGCCCGCGGCAGAAACGGGTCGTCGGTACGAATCGAGGCGACCATTATATCAATCCCTCGCTCGATCGATCCAACGATCGACACGGCATAACGCATCGAAATATCAATTCTCGCTATTCCCATAATTCGCGGCGGATTATATCGTTTTGGGGGAGCGGCGCGCTCGGCACTCCCACTCCACGTCAAATTGAATGGGCCGACGACTCGTGTCGGACGGACCATTATTTTGCCACCTCGCGGGTGCAAATTGTGCGCTTCTGTGACGAGGAGAAACTCGATGTGCTTATCGCGTCCCGATCCTATTAATATTATACGTCGGTGTAATTAGCTCCCGCGCACCTCCCGGCCCCTCGTCATGGCTCAAACGCCTTGTAAGTCGCGAGGCAACGAAGGCTCGTGTTCTTGCTCGTGTACTTGCGTTGTCTCTTATTGTCACAGCTAGAATTCGTGTAAAATTAAAAGCGGAATGAATGGCAAAGTGTAGTGATGTAAGGCCCGTCGCCCGCCACCGCCATTGCCACCGCCGTTGCCACCGCCGTTGCCACCGCCGTTGCCACCGCCGTTGCCACCGCCGTTGCCACCACCGTTGCCACCACTCTCCACCACTCTCCGCCACTCTCCGCCACTCTCCGCCACTCTCCGCCACGCTCGCTCTCTCTCTCTCTCTCTCTCTCGCTCGCTCTCTCTCTCTCTCTCTCTCTCTCTCTCTCACTCCCTCTCCATCACGATATCGCTGCGCGTCTCTCCGTTATTCCAGTCGAGGCGGCGCGCGTGCCGTTAATAAAAGGAGTCGCGCACATAACGCGATTAATTAAATAAATTTTTCGAATTAAACATTAATGAGCTCGGAAGATTCAAGTGTCTTGCTAGGTACGCGCAACGTCTCGGCCTGAACCGTTATTAATATGTAATATCTCAAGCTCACCGCGAATCGCGATACTTATTGGTTGTGATTAATGCATTCGGCGGATAGCTGCTTAATTACGATTTTAGAAAGAGAATAAGAGATTAAGTGCCTCGACATGCATACATACTATGACTCGTAATGCCTCGGGTACGCGTGGCTTAATTAGCGCGCACACCTAGGCTATTACCTAATTATGCCGAGTGTGCCGAGAGTCGCATTATTCGACTTTATTTGCAGATGTCGACTTGGTAAATTAGCCTTTTAAGTGGCTCGAGTGCCGTTAATTGATTTGGCTTTATCGATTATGATATTATAATTCGATAATAAAGCGAGCGAGCGAGCAAACTACCGCTGGTCGGAGACGCGAGTGTGACGAGGGATGCGAATGGTCAAGTATGGTCGAGTGAATTTTCGCAAGTGTCGATGTCGATGGGAGGGAGGGACGCGTATTTTGGGAATTAGGGAATGCTCGTGGAAAAACAAATATTTTGAGAGATAACGTAACGAGAACGCGACGTGGGGCTTCTTTCAATTCTTGTGTTTTTATACATTTACCGCAACAATTGTCCGTCCGGGCGTCGCTGAATGTCAATATTAAACCTGATGTGCTTTGTCATTGCGGATTATAATTACTAGACGAACCTGGGATACGTATGGTCTCGTATGGCATTTAAGCACTCGAAAGCGCTCGATCCGATAAACTCGGATGTACTCGGATATTTCAAATATATTTTCACTCGAGCAGAAATACTTTTCGTTTTTATAAAAATCGCGCGCGAGTGTGCCTGTAATTTCGCACATTTAGCGCATTAAAACAAAGTCTCTCTCTCTCTCTCTCTCTCTCTCTCTCTCTCTCTCTCTATCAAATTCTCCACGTTAAAATAATCACACGATGAAGAAGAAAAGTTAGTCCGTTCGTATAGACTAACGAATCAAGCAAGACTCTCTTACTTTCTGCAAAACCGAAGGCTTTACAACATCAAGGACTATTGTCGTGCGTTAATTATAGTTGCGTAATAAAAGACAAGTAAATATTGGTCGATCGTAGACTTTTATCTACAATTCAAATTTTAATAGCGTTAAAAATTAACGAGCAAAAACTTTCAAGTGACGAGAAAAGTTCAGGGTATCGCGTAGCCGATAAAATATTACAATACACATTAATAATATATCAATGTTGTTACGACTTAAGGGGAGAATAAGAGTAATTGCGAAAATAGTTTTTTGTTTTTTTTTTATAAGTGAGTTTGGCAATGCGCGCGTAAAGTATCGTTAGCAATGGTTTGAAGGAACGTGCGGACTTAAAAATTTGTCGTAGTTTATTTCAATTCGTGACCGCGGCTTTTTGCAAAAAAAAAAAAAAGAAGAAAAAACAATGAAAGTAAGATGTAGGTAGAGAGTGAGAGACAGAGACAGAGGCAGAGACAGAGAGAGAGAGAGAGAGAGAGAGAGAGAACCCGGTCCGAGTCACTTATGCTTTCCCTAATCAAATCAATAGGATCGCTGCATTATCGAGTCACTCCGTAGCATGGCAAAATGAACATTTCGCTTGTCCAATGATAAGCGAAACGGCGCTTTCGCGGCAATTTAATGTCTCCTTATTTTCCAACGGGCCGTCGAAAAAATAAAAAAATTTAAAAAAAAACATAACAAAGTTGAAGGATAAGGAGAAAGAAAATAAAACCTGGCTTAATTATGCCGTTGGGTAACGAGTTTATTCACTGTGAATACTTCCACGGAAAAGGAAGAGAGAACGTAAGGGCTTGGGCTCTCTCTCTCTCTCTCTCTCTCTCTCTCTCTCTCTCTTTCTCTCTCTCTTTCTCTCTCTCGGCCCATTGACGAAACATCGAGGCGAGTGACTCTCGTGTGACGGGTGAAAAAAAAAAAAAAGAGTATCAAACGCTGAGCGCGACGCGAGTGTTTGACGTGTTGGACGTGCTGGACGTGCTGGGCGTGCTGAACGTGCTGAACGTGTCGACGGGCCGATCGGCTTTTCAATTTCGTTCTCGTATACTTGCACTCCCATCCCCACCAATATAATACGATATTAACGAACGTTCCGACTTTACTTCCAAAGTCATTATCGACCGTCGCAACTATACCGACCCTACACACTCTCATTCATAACGCCGTGAATTCTTCTCGCGCGCCATTGGCTTTGTCGCTGAGTAGCGAGAGAAATACCTTGAGAATTATTTCGGCGCTTCGTAATGATAAGTACGACGTTTTGTTAGGATGGGAGCAGGCTGCGCACGGCCTTCCAGGCGCCGCTTCCACCTTGCCAATTTAAGAAATAAGAACGAGGGTCGGCACGCTCCTTCGGCTGATGCGCCTACAACTGGGGGACGTCCCACGACGGTCGTCTGCCACTCGTCGATGCCGATTTTCACTCTTTCGTTTCTTTTCGTTTGGCCGGCCTCGACCGGGGACAAGCCGATAAACGGGCTTAGGTAGCCCGGTACCTGGTAACCTGACGCCACCCTCGCGACGATCACGAGAACCGGACGAATAATTCCCTGGCACTTCACACGCGAACGACTCTTGGCGGTTCCCGGTGCTCTCCGACCCCACCCCCACCCCCCCCAGACGAGCGAAAGGAGAACGCGATCTTAACTCGGACTCGCGCGGCCGCCACCGAGCGACTGACTCGAGGAACTCCGAGGCTCGCAGCACTTCCCGCCGGAGTGTTTCACTCCCGAGCGCTGGAGTGGCGAGTCGCACGCCTGCCCTTCAGAGGGAGCGCGCGAGTGAGTCCCCGTGTTTGTTCGCGGTGCTCGGTAAGGTGAGGGGCGGGGCGGGTGATGAGGAGGGTGAGGGGGGGGGTGTGAAGGAGCGGGAAGGGGTGGCGACGGGGAGGACTCAATTTCGGCTTTGATGGATATGGACGTTCAGACTGTTTGTGATTCTATTTTCGTTTCGAGTTTACTGGTGCCCTCCCTCCTTTCGTATTTAGTGAATGCTCGGGTTCGATAGATCGAGGGATCGATAGATAGATAGATAGATAGATAGATGGGTAGATGGGTAGATGGGTTGATGGGTAGATGGGTTGATGGGTTGATTGGTTGATGGATGGAGAGGGGCGGGGAGGAAAATCCTTGTACCGCGTTGATTTTGATTTATAAACAGGAGGAAAAAAACTTTTATTATTACGAATATCTTTGACGAATCAATGTTTTCCTAATGTTGATACGAAGTGGATTCACGCAAGGCGTAAACGTCTTGGGGCAATTTGAAGTAAAAATTATAAGGTTCGCGACGTCTTGTTCGCAAGATTGTTATAGGGACGAGGATTTTCGGTCGACTCGTGAGAACGTGAATAGCTGCCCTCCTACGATGATGAAAACGGTTATCCGTCATTCGAAGAAACGACTTTACGGAAAAAGATGTAAAAACAAAAAACAAAAACAATAATAGAAGCATAAACACGAGAGGGGGGAAAAGGCATGTACGGAAGTCGAGTAACGATGACCTTGAAACTTGAGAGCTAGAAATTTTAGGTATGAAGATGACGGAACAATGGCTATGAATGCTCGGGCAAAGGCTTTAATATCCTTTATCGAATTATCCAAGCAACTCGATCATGGAGGCTCAGTTAATCGTCCTATGAAAAATCCTACCACCGATTAATTTCGATTTGGTCGACATTATCCATGCGACGCACATCAAAGGATAACAAACCCGATCGTTCGCCCTGCACTTGGCGATTATCACAGTTTGGAAGCAACGAGTCCAGAGATCTCGGACGCGTCTAAAAGTCTCGGGATCTGGCGTGCGGACGTAATCCGTGGGTAAGGATGATCCCGCGGGCGGGAGGCGAAAAATGACGACGCCCGGTTATTAGGAGCATTGTGAGAGGATTTGCAGGCCGCGCCTATGGGTTACAGTGGGTGTACAGTTGTGTCCCCGGGGCTCGAGCTGCTCCCATTATCATCAAGATGTTCCTATTGTGTTGCGGAGTTAAAACAGTCGAGAGGTTATGCCGCGTTATCGAGGATTTTTCCATTCCAGTGGACGCGCGAGGGCCGTCCCTCGAAGCACTTTATTATTATAAATCAGCGCCTGGCGTTTGAGTTATTTTAATAAGCCAAGCGACGGCAGTTGAAAGAACATAAGGTAAACATGCGTATTGGCGGGGGATGGGGGAGGTGGCGACTCGGACATGAAGCGTTAGGAATTTTTTTTTCTCCATTATTTTTGTTGTCGTTGTTGTTGTTGTTGTTCGTCTTTTTTTTTTTCTTCTTCTTCCTCTTCCTCTTATTCTTATTCTTATTCTTATTCTTCTTATTCCCTGCGGGATAATTGGATTACGTTTGAATTTTGCGGGAGCATCGTCGCTTACGTTGGAAGCGAAAAATCTTTGGTGGCGGCTGCGGTGACGAGTGGAGCTGGAAAACATGAAAAGTAAATTGCGTAGATGGATTATTAATATCTTGGCCGAAATTGAGATCTCGTTCCCGGGTCAATGGCGAGCTTATTTATTCCATTATAATTAATGCGATAATCGGCTGGCCAACGGGACAAAAAACAAAAAACAAAAAACAAAAAAGAAAAGAGAAAAAAGAAAAAGAAAATAGTGACCAATTCTACAGGATATTATAGAGATGGAAAGACGCGTACCATTGATGAAAGAACGTCGATTGTCGAGAGACAACTACTATCACCTTATTCAAACATCAATATCGTGATTATTATGTGTTGAAAACGTTGATAACGTGTCGAAGATTTTTTTTTTTTATTTTTGTAATTACACAAACGACGGATAAAAGCAGCCTCGATTAATATGGCTTTCATTCTACTATTTTGATTTTTCCTTTATTCTTTCGCTTTTTTTAACGGCATTATTTAACCTATATAACGCTTCCTCGTTTACGACTATGTATATTGCACAAGAACTATCTGTGAAAAATACATTTATTGTTTGCGTATCGTAGATGAGTTTTATTAGCTTAGTATGAAATGTTTGCTATGTGAAACCGCGTTAATTCCCTCTCTCTCTCTCTCTCTCTCTCTCTGTGTGTGTGTGTGTGTGTGTGTGTGTGTGTGTGTGTGTATGTAGGCGCCGGTTTCTGTTTACACGCGCTGAAAGTTGTTTCTCATAAGTTTTACACAGCAAGAGGCGGCGATATTTAATTCAATGTATTATCAAAAGTAGCGCGAATACGCGAGTAAGAATGTATTTAGCTTAGAATAGTTATAAATTAACTAAGCATAACAAATAAAAAATATAGAATTTAATAGATTGATGTTTACTTATAAATGAAGTCAAATTACTGAGCGACAGGCGCACCGATGTAAGCCTCTAATTAATATGTAAAAACATCGGGATTATATTACTTTCGATATATCAAAGTGTTTAATCGTTAAAAATGCCGTTTATTTTGTAGTTTTATTTTGTCAGCAAATAGCTTGTCTGTGATAAATAATGTTTAGAATATTACTAATCGTGTTAATCATAATTAGCGAATTAAAGCTCCTCGAATTTTATTACAACTAAAAGTCATTGTATAAAAGACCTAATTAGTAAACTTTATGATCCCATTTATTATTTTAAGCTTTATTATATGAAAAAAAAAAAAAAACTCGCGACACGCACACGCACGCACGCACACACGCGCGAAAAATAGTAACTCGATGTACCGTAAACAGGTCTTGGATTAATAACAACTTTACAAAAAGTAAATTACAACTTTGTTTTTAATACAAGCAATAATAATAATAATAATAATAATAATAATAATAATAATGTATAGTTTAGCTACGGCTTAAATAGGTAAATAAGGAAACAGAAATGACCTCTAATTTTAATTCAGCCCAACATAACTCTATGCAAAGTATCGATATTGCATGAGCATGAATTTGCATTTGATGTCTTATACTCTTCGAATGAATTTTCTTTCGCGAATCTTCAATTGGCAGAAAAAAAAAATGCTTATGAAATGCCAGTAAATAAAATTATAAGAAAAATTAGTTTTTGAATATGCATTAAAGTTTGCAATCAAGTTTCTTTCTATAATTATTAATGTTTAATGTTTACGAGCAAATATCAAACATTGTATAAAATTAACTTAATAAATATATATATGTTTGTGTATGTACATGTAAATGATTTTTTTTTTTTTATTTATCTTCCAATACAATATGCTCGATTTAGACTTGGATTTATTAATATTTAAAATAATAGTTGAAAACGGGTTTGTTTGAAAAATTTATATCAACGTCAATAAATTAGTTATTCTAGAATAATAGTCGTGCGGTAGTAATTCATAAATTGGAAATTCATTGCATAATTAAATAGCTAATTTCTAAAATTGCTGCCTACTATGTCCAATACTTGTAAACGAGAAGTAATTAACATTCAAATTAACATGATGAATAATAAGTTTGCCTATTACATTAGGTATAAATAATTTATGAAAGAATTTTGTTTTTTTTCTTTTTTTTTTTGAAACCAAATCACTTAATAATGAACAACATAGATTTTTCATTTTTTTCAAATTATTTTTATATACGCATTGTGTATATATATTACGTAAATACAATTGATATAAAACTTTTTTTCTCGCTGATTTTGTTATAAAATAATAATATATATATATATATATATATATTATGTCTAGGTATAAATATTACTACATTATTTCGGATTTATCAAAAGGAAGGGGTGCAAATGTTGTGTTACCCACAGGATTCTACATTGTTATATCTTTCTATAAATAAATTGTATCTAATTGACGGTGTATGCGATAAAAAAAAGAAAAGATAGACAGTTTATGTCAGTCGAATCAACATCAACGCTATGTATAGTGACACATTACCGTCGTATTTACGCAAGATCTTTCTATTGTTTACTATTGTTTGTTGTTGTTGCTGTTGTTATGAGGAATAAGAAGAAAACTTTTTCACTACGAGATTCACTTTTATTGTTGTACATATCGCTTGTATTGTACGCAGTTAGTCAAAAATATCGGATCATAGTTTCGTTCATTTTTTCATGGAATAATAAGATTGTATGTATAGGATAAAATTTTCATTATTTGTGCTTGTCGTCTCGGTACTACGATGATTCGATTATCTATGTAAATCACGCTATGCTATGTTTGCTCGATAAAGGCAATTTTTTATCGGAAAGCTTGACGTTGTAATATCGAATCGATTACGCAAAACGAATATCCCGTAAGTACATCAGCTTTGCGAACATTGTCGATCGCATTTCCATTCGTTAAACCGGTGGCAGTCAAAAAATAGTTTTTATTTTATTATTTATTATTTTTCTTTTTCTTTTATATCGCCAACGTGTTTTATATTCACATAAAGCTAGTCGAGCAAAAAAAAAACCAACGCGCATGACTCTTTGTACAGTTCATCCGTTGGCTACGACTAATTTCTTTTATGGGGAAATGACTGCAGGCTAATCGATCTAATGGCTCTATCGATCGTTTTCACTTTTTATTCTTTTTCTTCTTCTTTCTTTTTTTCATTCTTTCTATTTGTTCTATGTTTTTTCTTTTAATCTTACTCCTCGAAGATGCTGAATTTGTAAAAAGCTCTGAACTTTGTGAAGCTAATAAAACTTTTTATGAGAAATCCCGTCCATTTAATAGTTGCATGTCAATGGTAAAAAGACGTTGAATAAAATCGTAGAACTTGAAAATATTCCATTGACGCGAATCGATCGTTCGCGTCGAGATCTTAAAATTTACAATAAAATACGCGTGGTATTTCCGATTCTCGATAATTGAGAAAACATACACTAAGCTCGCAAACCAACGCAATGCCTTTTAAGATAATTTAGTTTGTATAGGACAGCTACTAAATCCTCAAATATAACGTGAAATAATACAATAAACAAACAATACTTGGCAACTAAGATTTACGTTTTGTTTTTCTTTATTAGGAGAGTCAATCTAAAACAGAAATTACCAATTAAGACGGAGAGCATACGTCCAGGACATAGCGCTTTGTGCTTTAGTGACAAAATTCGTTACAAGCATTTAAGATGAAAAATAATCATAATAGAACAAAAGCTAATGTAATATCACTATCCTCTCGCCCTTTGTCTCTTGGTAATCTCTCGATAATCTCCCATTTTTCTTTCTAATCTTAAAAATGACGAAATTATAATAGTAGAGAGAATTTTATGACATGCAAATGTCGCTTCAATCCAATACAATAGTACGATTGGTAATTTCTTTAAAATTTTAGTTAAAATTCAGCAAAATAATCGCTTATAATGTCGAAAAAATTGGCACATGTCAAATTTTATATATAAATACATTGTAATTTTACAGACAAAAAAAAATAAAAATCTGTGCAATTAATGTATAATGTACAAATGGATTTAGCGAAAGTAGTTTATACTTATAGTTCACATACCATAATATAAAATTAATTTCTCTGGGTTTTTTTTTTTTTTTTTTTTTTTGTTAAAATTCTTAATCAGCGATTATTTTATACAGTCTCATGTCAAATATTCGAGATGCCAAAAAGAACAAGAGTCATTAAGATCAAGGTCTTAAGGTATTTTGTACAATTCAGGAAATTAAAGCTCTTCAAGTAACAATTCCCAAACTATACGAATTTATTTTTTATTCTTATATTTTTATAATAAAACCTTACGATTATGTTGTATCTTAGTCGTTACAGTAAAAAACATTTTTATACGGTTTTGAGGTTTCAAAAGGTCCCAATCAAAACATTTTGATCGCATTCTTATACATATATTTAAAAAAAAAAAAAAAAAAAAAAAACTCTGAATTGAACACAAGCAACCTCAAAACTATTTGGTGTTTTATTTCGACCTCCACTTTTTTTCACCCTGTGTCAAATTTCTCATTTATAGGGCTTAATAGTTTCTTAAAAATTATGCGTCAAAGAAATTTTAAGAAATTATTTCTTTTATTTCTTATATTAATACGAAGTATTTCGTACATTTTGCGTATATATATAATCGATGAACAACATGTCGAGGAGGCGTGGCATAATAAAAACAGCACAATAAATAAACGAAGATAAATACAAAAATTGTCCGAAACATCATAATGTAAATTAAAGGATTTGTTTATTTTATTAGCCACTACTAAACAGCATGTACAACCTTCACATTATTATACTTTTACAAAAAATAGTGTTAAATTTACCGCAACAAGCATTTGCAAATTCCTTTATCTTAATTGGTATGGCATCTTTCTTACACTAAATTGATAACATTCAAATTTTCATTAAGAACACGATAAATAAATTAAAAAATTATACAACCAAAGAGCGTGGTATTATAATTTAATAATTAAACTGAGTTGTCACGGAACTTTTTCTACAATACTTATTTACTGACTGAGTAATATTCATTTCAAAAACGTCTGCCATTTACATTCACACGCAACAAAAACATAAAAGTCATAGCTTCAATTATTTCGAAGCGGCAGCTGATCGATTTTTCTGAAACATCGAATAAATAACGATAAAAGGAACGTTCGTTTGTTGCATCTTTAAAGCTCTTTATCATGGCTTCAAAATACTTGTTTTTGTCGTTGTTTTTTTGTTTCTTTTTTTTTTTTACAAATAAATAGGATAAAACACAACTACTAAAAAATATTTCTCAGTCAGTAGTAACAAGAAAGCGCAAATTTATAACGACGTTTACACGGCAGCAGTATCCTCGGTATTTCTTAGTAAGGCTGCAGCCTTTACAACATCACCACCACACTGGCTTAACATCACCTTACAGTCCTCCAACCCCACGAAATTGTTCTCCCTCTTCAACAATCCTTGCAGTCTTTCTAATTTAATCGCAGCTAAAACATCCCAATTCGTGACGTTCAACGCGGCCACGCAAGATTCGGGAGTTGACTGCTCGTGTAACACCTTCAGCATAATCCTGACCTATTGAGATTATAAACACAAATTAGAATGATTATTCTAACAAGATAAAGTATTGGAGTTTTATAATTGGATATTCTCATTACTATAGACAATTATTTTTACTTAAAGATCGAATCAATTTCAGAATACAATAACAATCGCAATTTTTTTATTTGGAATTTTTTATTTGGAAACACTTATTGTTATTCCAGTATTTGTATTACTAAACAATTTTAGAACATTTTATGTGGTCGATAAACACCATTGTATACACATGTAATAGTATTAAATGAAATTCGAATCCCCTGAGGTTTGAAATTATAAAACGATATTAGATTATTTGACTATTCAATAAAAAAAAAAAAAAAAAAAAAAAAAAAAAAAAAACAAAACAAAACACCAAGAATGAGATTAATAAAAAGCAACAACGTCAACGTATTCATAGACTATTCCTTATAGATTTATTTTTAAAAAATTCAAATATATTATATGTTCTCATTAAAATAGTACGATTAATCAGTGCCGAACTGCAAAGTAATCTTGTCAAGATACGATAGAAGAAATTTGCACAGTTCATTGTAAATTAAATACAGTTGACGCGGCCCCGTGAATTTTAAGTCATCCGGACGACAATTTATCCGGGAGCGGTTTTATTATATTTATATTATAAATTTCAATGACATATTACAAGCTCTCTTTTGCCGGAATTGAATAATATAGTTGATGACGATTGATGCCATAAATTGCTCCCTTACAATTCTATTGAAAGCTAAATGTAAAATTGAAATTAACTTAATTCATTTACAGATTATACGAATTGACAATTGAAAATCGAATGAAGAAAGAGACGGAAATTATTTTCAAAGATACTTTCAAGCTAGCCGAACCATTTAATCTATTTAACTAGGATTTATAATTCGTTGAGATAAGGGACTGAGTCACTGAAGCCGTTGCACATTGTCGCTCCGATGTCGATGACGATGCTACCGACGATCCTATCTCCCGGTGATCGATTGACATCCGATACTGACCTCATCCGACTGCTCGCCGTTCCGAGGACCTCGAGTCCTACGCGAATTGGGACCGTCGCAGGCAAACTCGAGTAGGTCCTCGCACGATACGTGATCGCTCATCCTCGTCATGGTCTCGCTTTTGTCATGCTGCTGCTGCTGCTGCTGCTGCTGCTGCTGCTGCTGCTGCTGCTGCTGCTGCTGCTGCTGCTGCTGCTGCTGCTGCTGCTGCTGCTGCTGCTGCTGCTGCTGCTGCTGCTGCTGCTGCTGCTGCTGCTGCTGCTGCTGCTGCTGCTGCTGCTGCTGCTTACTCGAACCGTTTGACGAGTTAGAAACGGAAGTCGTAGGGTCGAGACTATCCTCCAAGGGCAGCTCGGCGTTCTCTGGCACGAGCTTCCGGGTTGGCGGCGACTGCTCCTCGGGCCCCTCGGCGTTCTCCTCGCTGCCGTCGAGTGACTCGCAGTCGATGAGATTCTCCGAGAACTCGAGTAGATCTTCGGATATGACACTGCAACGCTGGTGCTTGCCGTCCTCGAGAGGTAGTGTATCGAGGACGGCGAGCTCCATTTCGATGCGCCTCTCGAACTCCTCGGGGCTGCTATAATTGTTTCAGTCACGTTTTACATTCTTCGTTTACTTATAGGTTTAGCGATAAAAGACGATAAAGCGCTTTGTTTTATCGTTTTTCTGATGGGTCTCAACGATGTTTGGCATGAATAAATTAAAAACTTTGGCCATTTTCAAGCTGTACATTGTACATTCAGGAATTTTGATCTTTGATAAGTACGGTATATGACGTAGTTCCTACTCAAATGTTTATATATAAATGTACTTGGCCTAACAATAAAAAAAAACAATAAAAAAAATGAACAGCAAGGCCGCAATTCTATCTATTTATTCTCTAAATAACAAGTCAAAAACAAAAAACATCGCTTTAAAGATGCAGGCGTGTGATTAACGATCGTTTTGGTTTATGTAAAGTATATTTAAAAAAAAAAAAAAAAAACACCGAATCGTGTCGACATATTCTTAATATCCTGAAACATCGGCTTAAACATGGGCTTTAACGAAAGCGTTATTATTCAAATCGACTAATCTTTACAAACGAATTATTCGAACGTTAATTTGGAAATCCAAATGCCACCCTCAGATACCCAATGCTAATCAATGAAATTCCAACTCGTGTTTAATATTGAATTTATAAACGATTAATAAGTATGTCGCGTCGTATATTTAAATCAGCGATGATGTTTATTTGTTTGTCCTTCGAGCTGTGCATTCCAAGGATTAATTATCGAATTTGCTTCGGCACACGCCCGACAGAATTCGTAATTTAAGCACCGATTTTACGCGCGTTCCGTTGAAATCGTCATCGTACGCACGTGGAGGAGCGGCTCCTCGCGGATAGCGGCGTGGGTCGCTCGAGCGGGGGTAGAAACGGGGCTCGGATTAGATATAATGAAACAATGATCGAACCTGCTGGCCGCGAGCTCCGGCGAGGGCAGCTGTTCGTTTCTGGACGCGGACCTCTCGGAGCCAAGGATGTTACTGCCTCCACCGGGCTCTCGCTCCGTAGCGAAGGCCAGTCGCTGGAAGCCATCGACTTGGTCCTCCATCGTCGGGCTCGAGACGGCCTGCATTTTGGCAAGGGTGCGCGTTACACCACCCCCGGGTATGATGAGAGGATGCTTCCTCTGGTGTCTCGGTAAACTCGACTTGGGCTGAAGGGTTTTCGACCTATCCCTTGGCGGCAGGGGAATCGGATTTTCCTCGTTCACGTTACCCTGGTTCTGATTGTTCTCGATCTCCATCGAGTGGTGCCTGTAGATGAGTCCCTGCTGGCTCGGAACCGGGGGTGGCGCCTGCGACGGCGCCGGCAGCCTCAACTTGGGCAACGTCCGGGCACCGCTACTGTGATGATGCTGCAAACCCTCCAGGTGGAAGCTCCTGCTGCTTCCGTGCTGCTGAAGCTAAGGGATGCTGCCGTTAGACTTGGAAGTTCATTGTTATTACGCGCCAACGAGGGTATCGGGAAGGTTAGCAGCTTCTTCACTCTCCACAGCAATTAACGCCGATCGTAAGTTATTAATTGATGGTCATTATTGGGATTGCGTTACTTCATGGTGCGAGACGTTTGTCGACCGAGTAACGGAATGACGAGCGATACGTCGCAATCTTCGCTCGTTCGTCCTATTGACTACGGGATTGGATGAGGAGGAGTAGGGTGGGGAGGTATAGGGTAGTTTATCGGGATGGTGTCTTACCTGGTGGTGATGCTCATCGTCGGGGGAGACCGGTCCGAGGCTGGACGCGTGCTTGTTGCCACGGACGCGCGGTCGCACGATCGGCAGGCCCGAGCGCAGCATCCTCAGGGGATTGGTGTCGGGACTGTCGGCGATTCCGGTCGCCGGCGTCTCGACCAAGCTATTGTAGACCTCCTTGGCCTCGTCCGATAGCGTGGCCTGGATAACAACACAGCCGAGGGGGAGGGTAGAAGGCGCATGACGTTTACGGAGGTGCGAACGAAAAATCATAAAAAAAGAAAGACTCAGGTTACGTCAAAGAAGACGTGGCGGACGGGGATCGGGATTGCCGATGCGAACTCGATTTTCGTTAGCCGGAAGCGAGCGATGGTGTGACGAGTAGGTAATGAAGGGGTGAGGGGCGTGGGTGAAGATACAGTGGCGGATTCGATCGAGCGAATCTCTCGACGAAACGTTGGGATCGGCGATCAACGCGGCTTCTTGTGCTTCTTTTCGCTTGGGGAAAAGCTTTTGCAGTGGCCCGCGTAAGCCGAGGCCGCCTTACGATCGTAACAGCACGCACGTATCGCCATTGATCGTGGCCAGGCGACTCGAATACGACATACGACAGGTGCAAATTATTAAGCTCATTCGTGACTGTACGAGGCTCTGTATCTACGCGTGGAAACCACAACTTTGCTAATATTTCTAATGGGCACGTGCATTGTGAGAATGAAAATTCCTCGGCAAGTGCCAGTCGGCGTTAATTGTCAAATTGCTACGTCATAGGCAGCGCAAGGTGACGAGGCTCACGATATTGTAATATGTTATTATTTATTATATAAAATCAGTAGTAAATCGTAAGCTAAATTATTGCTTGATAATTTGCAGGCTTTTGTCAAGAATATCGATTTAATCAATTAAAAGACGTCTTTCGCCTAAAGTTTCATGTTGTCTCAATACATGAATTATATTACATTATAAATACGGATAAATTCGACGTTGATGCTCTTGACGTGGGATTATCGTAATCGCACATTATCAAAACAGAGAATAAGACATTAAATGTAGCGATATGAACGGATAATTAAAAAAAAAAAAAAAATTAAAAAAAAATTAAAAAATTGAATGTTCGATTAAAAGCTTTCTTTTTATTTTTCGAGGCTTGTAACTTCAAAAAATATGATAATAAATTAGTATGTGTGACAATATTTAATGTATCTATGCATCTTTAATTGCATTATTTTAGTGGCAATTTAAAATTTTACATTTCAGCAGAAAGGTAATATTGCTCGATGCAGAAAGCACGATGAAAATTCTAAATTCTATAGCTTCTTTGCAATTGATAAGCAATTAAATTTTTAACTTCATTACTAATGCTGCGAATTCATTAAATCATCGATGATTTTCATTCAAGAATTTTCAAAGAATTTTCCATTATTCTTCATCATTAGACTTATTATCAATATTAATATTAATCATATTATCTTTGGTGCGACGAAAGACTTAAAAAATTTTATCCCGTATATGCTTTAATGCCCATTAAATTTTATATATACAAATTTTAAGTAAGATTCGGATATTTTAGCAACAAATTGTTGCAAACCCGAAGAATTAATTCTGAAATTGAACTTTTTAAATTGCACTAACCTGTAAAAACAAACGCAAGGCATATATAAATGCATCTTATAAATAATTAATTGTACTAGAAAATGAAAGAACAAAAAACAACAATTTTTGTTTTAATTCTGAGATTAGCCTCACTTGCAAACAACGAGCAATGATATACCGTTCATTTAATAATTGCATATAAAAAACATGAACGTGCAAAATGAAGAAGAAAATCCTTATGAATAATGTTTTACAATGCAATGGAGGGACAAATGAGCTTTTAGAATCCTACGAGCCGATTTAATAGTAAAATATACGGATGCGCTCCGTTATATGTGCGAGTATAAAATCTACTCTCAGTACTCGATCTTCGTGATCATTCAACGCATACACAAGTTACAAATGTATAAATATATATGTGTATCAAAAAGTGCTATCGACATTATCATTGTTATCGTCATTCCGCATATATTACGTGAATACAATATAACTATGACCAAGATAATCAATTAGTTTAGCAATGTCAACTTCAAAATCGATTCGATAGTCTAGAAGACATTTTATTCATATATTTTTTTTTTGTTTTTTTTTGTGTTTTGTTTTGTTTTGTTTTGTTTGTTTGTTTTTTTTTTTTTTGCAATAGGAATACTTTCTACTATATTATTTGTAGAAAATACAACATTGTTACTTCTATAAATTCGATTTTGAAAATTTATCGCATTATTAAAAAATCTATTTACAATCATGACACATCGCAATAATAAGTATCATAACATAAAGATATTTTACGCATACCAGTCCAATGGAGGAGATGCAAATGTCATTTTTTTGTTTGTTTGTTTGTTTGTTTGTTTGTTTTTTTTTTTTTTTACTAATTATACCCAACTACGTTTAAATGTGATTAATCAAGCACTACTCAAGTCACCTTAGGTATTCGTGATTTTTTTTTTTTTTTTTGTTTCATCTATTTTTGCTTACATCCAGTCTTTATTGTTATATAATGCTCCTATAAAGGTGTCTTTAAAGCGAATAAACTCTAGGCAACGAATACTCGCGAAAGTACATAATATCACGCAGTAAAATTTATATAATAAAGCTGCTTAAATCGTAATTACTTCGTCTGCAATCGCCCCATAAAACATACACATTCTTTATAATTTTGCAAGCTCGTAATCATTAAAATTAATAGCGTATATGTCTTATTTTTAATCTATAAAACCAGTGTTTTAATCGTATATTAATCTACTGCTACTCGATGTATTACTCGATGCGCATTACCGTCACTACTATCCGTATGAGAAACAAGTTTGGCTTACCGAGGCTGGAAATGCGCGATCACGACGATCACATGGATGAGTTTGTCAATATTTATCGCCACCGTTTCAGCAAGATGGATTGATCGAATATTAATTAACTTGCCATCATTAAATGCCACGGAATTTAATAATAATAAGCATGTATGATTAGATAGTTATCGCTGGAAAAGTGAAAATGCATCGTGCAAGTTGCATTGGGCAGTCATCTCAGTCCCAGCAATTTCGATAAAAGACATGAAACCGCAAGTGCGGCAGTTAAAGTAACTCTTGCATCTTCCAAGAAAATTTTACTTTAACGATAAAGGGATAATAAATGAGAGAGATAGAGAGATAGAGAAAGGATGACCAACAACATCAAGTCATAAATATCATATATGCACGGAACTAATATCAAAGAGCGGTAGTACATCGAGCAGACTCGTAATCGCTTAATACGAAGCTTCAATCACACAGACGCTTAACGAAAAAGAAAAGAAAAAGAAAAAAAAACAAGAAAGAAAGAAAGAGTGAGAGGGAGGGGGGGGGAAGAGAGTGAGTGAGTGAGAAATCACTAGGGGGCTGGAGATGGTGGGAAGGTTAGAATGTCGTTGTTGAATTCGGGATATTCCGAGCTCATGTCCGAGTCCAAGTCCGAATTGCTAGTGAAGGTGATGCTGGAGCTCGGGGCACTTTCTGGCCAGGTGATGATGTTACTCCTGGAGGAAAAGGGTGGCGATAGCGAGTTGAGGAAGCTAGTCGAGGGCGGTGGCGACTTGCCGCTCAGCTCGAAGCTCGAGTATCCCCTGGCCGACTCGGGATGGAGGAACGTCTTGTTGTGAGTTAGGAGAGCCGAGGTAGCGGCAGCGGCAGCGGTTGCGGCGGCTGCGGCGGCCTTCTGATTCTTAAAGTCAAGGCGGACGTTATGCGGCATACGCCTGTGCCGTCTTTTCAGTCTCAGTCGACCGCGGATGTCCGTTTCCGAATGCGAGATCGAGTCGGAGTCCTCGCTGGAGTCGTCGTTGCCAGGATGAAACGAGCGCCGATGATTCTTCGCGTAGGGCCGCTTGCTCTCCGACAACGACGACGTCCTCGGCCGTAGTACATTGGCAATCCGGACCTTCTCCACGAATATCTCGGCCTTGGCCAACCCGAGTATTCTCCTCTCGTTCTGATAGGGCTTCGGCGGCTCCAAGATTCTCTGGTGCATGCTAGGACTGCTGCTGCTGCTCGTCATGTGACTCGAGCTCTTTTGCAACGGCATACTCAGGTCCAAGTGATTGGGCTTTTGTAAGGGCGGACCGTTGGAGACGCTTCGCGTATTTTGGGCGATGCTCTTGCCGAGCTGAATCATGTTCTGGGTGAGCTTGCCGAAGCCGAGGTTCATTCCCGCCTGGTTCTTCTTCGATTCTAAATAATTTTTCACACTCTCCAGGCCGGACACCTCCCTCTGGTACTTCTCGGCCAAGAGTTTGCTGCTCGGCATCTGCTGCTGCTCCCGCTGCTTGCAGCTCAATTCCACGTCAGACTTTCTGCGCATGCGCTGAACGTTGACTCGCAGGCTCTCGGAGCTGCTGTAGGGTGGCGAATCCCTCTTCTCGATATCGGCGAGGAACAGCGGATTGTTGGATATCGCGTAGGGATAATGGTTCTTCTCGTGGCCATTTTGATTGTTAAACTTTTTCAAGTTTTGCATGTTGATGCGCACGGCGTCCAAGTTACCGCGGGAATTGTCGCTTATAGTCTTCATGCTGTCGGACGAACTGCTGTAGAGATTTTTTAGCAAATCGTTATTGGGATGACGTGGACTACCGATAAAAGTTTTCGATTGATGCTGCTGTTGCTGCTGCTGCTGCTGCTGCTGCTGTTCATGATGCTGCTGATGAAGATGATGATGATGATGATGATGATGATGATTATGATTATGATTATGATGATGATGATGATGATGATGATGATGATGATGATGATGATGATGATGATGATGATGATGATGATGATGATGATGATGATGATGATGATGATGATGATGATGATGATGATGATGATGATGATGATGATGATGATGATGATGATGATGATGATGATGATGATTTGCCGCTCGATTTATTGAATTGACTCGGCCGATGGTTGCTCTCATCGCCGAGTATTATACCAAATTCCGGTAAATTGGCTAGGAAGGCGTTGCGACAGGATTGCTCGAGCTCGTTGATCTTCTGCTCATCCTCGTAAGATAGCTCGTCGCTGTCTATGGGACAGTCGGCGCTCGGCTCCTCGTATTTCGGCTGCTCGTCAAAGTACCTGTCGACGTAGCTCGTCGACACCCTCTTCGATTCATTTGGGAATTCGAAATTACTCTTGCCGTTCTGCTGGCGAGTCGGCGACTCGAATTCCAAGCAGCTGGCTATGCTCTTGCAGTACGCGTTGCCGTTCTCAAGGAACTCGCTCGACTTGACGAGGTGCTGCTTCGTCGCGGCGTTGTCGAGGATTCGGGCGTCGAATTCGACGTCGACATAGGATGTCCAGGCGGTGGGTTTGGTAAGGAGCTCGCGGGACTTGGCGAAACAGAACTCGGCCGAGGCCTTGTCCCAGAGTGGCAGTTTTAAAGTGGAGGGCGCACCCAGGGACTCGATACTGGACACCGTTGACGAGAGGGATTGCAAGCTCGAGCAAAGCCACTGCGTTTCCGGGGATTTTCGCGCATGCAACACCGACATAGGGGTACGAGTACGAATGTGATAGTTGGCGGTAGCAAGGGATGGTATTTACGGGGCAAATAATAGTAAAATCACCGCGAAATAAAGCAGGGGCGAAAATAAATTCAAGGAGTTGATGATAATAATTGTGAAAATAATTGGCAACCAAATCAATAAAATAAGGGCCGTGATGAAGTTTGAAAATAAAAAAAAAATTGATAGGACGGAGGGAGTGAGGGATTTGGGTTGCATTAGTTTTAATTTCCATTATTAAGCTGATCGTAATCAAGGGCGTAATTTACTCGCTTATTTCTTAATGCGCAATGCCTTATTATTATAAGGCAATAGTCCGTTTTTTTTTCTTCTCTCTCTCTCTCTCACTCTCTCTCTCTCCATATCTCTCTCTCTCTCTCTCTCTCTCACTTGATTTTTTAACAAATGCACGAAATATCATCATAATGTCGAATCGTTACAAACGTCTTCTTCGAAGCTAATGTTCATCGCGTACCGCTCACTTAAAACGCCTTAAACGGGAAAATTACGCCCTTAAATTAGTAGTAAACATAAAAGATATATCTTAATAATTATAAAATTGACTAATGGAGTCTAAAAAGGTCATTCGCATAATATGAAAAATTTTCTTTTAAGAGGTTTAAAGGATTTACTTTGTAGTAATGTCGTTGGTTGGTGACTATGTTGCAATTTGCATAAGACCTTATCAATGTCTGGCATCAGGAATTAGCGCTGTTCCACAAACAGGATTAGATTTTTATTTAACGATCGCCGCAGCAACGGTTACAATATAGCGTAATATTATTGTTAATGTTAGTTGCTGATGCGTTAGTGTATTAATAATATATTTGTGAAGATAAAGAAAAAGAAAAGAGTGGTGTTACGTAAAGATTCAATGAGATAAATTTGTGAAAATATAATTAAACTTACATAAATTATGTGTAGTTGTTAGTTGTTTTGGAAAATTAAAGACTTAAAAGAATATTGGCTTATTATAATTATTGTCGTAGAATAGAAAATATGGATAAAAATAGAAAAATACGAGTGATTCTTTACGACAAACGTTGTAACAAAAATTTCTCTTGATAATGTTTAGTTTCACATTGGCAATTTCGACAAAAAATTTACTTCTTATGCGACAATTTTTTAATCAATATAGATTATCATTGAATTATCAGTGCGTCCGGTAAAAGTTCAATAGATAGCACGAATTACGAGTTCTGAAAGACAATTTATTTATCGATAAAAAAAAAAAAAATAGAGTAAAGAACAACACTGTACACTTTTACTTTCAAAGGTATTCATATATAAAAATATAATATCAAAATGTATTACAATTAATTAAACATTTACCGTCAAAAATCATCAGTTTAACATTAATATTTATCGGTAAAATTATAATAAGCCAAATAATATTGACAACCGTATACAATCGATAAATATCACTTGGCGAGAAAGATCGGCATCCATTTTTTTTTTCCAACACAAGCATAAACAATACATTTGAATTTTCAATCTTATTTTAGTCAAAGAATTATAAATTAACTACGATTCCTTATATAAAATACAAATACAATATATTGCAAAATTTATTATAAAACATCTGCGAGACATTAATTATTGAAAATCTATTGCTCTAATGCGCTCGATATGACGTTAAATATACGATCCTTTAGAGTAACATGTGAATTCACATTATAATTACTTCCTCATGACATATTACAATAATTTTCGTAATATAATAAACTGCATTTGTAAAAGCGTGCTTAATGCCGAGTTTATATTGAAATTTTAAGCTATCGTGGAAATCTGTATGAAAATGGATAAAGATCCGTCTCGAGAGTTAAGTCTACCAGCCAAGAAAACGCCTCGACAAAGCCACTAACATCGAAAGTTTCAAGCGACACTCGCTCGACATGGACATTTTCAAAGTGTTGGTCCGAAAGACGGTTGAACCTTTCAGGAAGTGGTTCATTGGTTCGTGGCAGGTAGACCCGCCTCCCAAAGCTAAGTGAACTTTAACAAAAAATAAAACATAATGTACCTGGATATCAGGTATACTGGCCGCTTCCTCGGAAAAGTGTCGTCTGTCGGGTTTTGGACTGTGTTGATGTGGCAACTTAAAAGAGAACTTCCGGCGACGCGACGGACTCGCGGGAGTTCGCGGTGAGTGTGTGTCCTGCGGGTGCTCGAGGTCCGTCATGGAACGCGCTGTCAATTCCTGCGCCATTGCAATCGCCGAGTAGAGAGTTTTCTGATCAGCAGCCGATATTGGCTTCACCTGCGATGCCCAGTGCATCCGACAAACAACAAGAGCAGAGGGATTTTGCGTAACTAAGAGTGGCCGAGCATCGATAACGGAGACTTTCAACTGAGATATTAGAGATGCGATGCACTTTTCCCAGACAATTTCCTATTCCCGTATTGTGTATTCATACGTATTGTTGCTTCTAGCGAGCGATTACGCGCATTTGCACTTGTACTTGTAATTTCATCACGAGTAAGGCACTATTACCATCAATCGAGATTTAAATAATTTACACGCTAATACATTTAAAAAAAGATGGGAACAAAAACGAGATAGAAAATACATGGTACGTCGACGATAGATATTGAACGATCTTATTGAATTTTAAATCAATCCAATGTCGATGAATAAACAATCGAGTCGCTCTGCGATTAAATGCTTGATTTTCAAATTAATAAAAAAATTCATTATTAAACGCGACTGGCACTGAGAGATCAAGATTTTTTTTCTGTTTTTGTTTTGTTTTCTTTATTTCTTTCTCTCTTCTGTTAATTTGTTAATTCACTGATAATTTCACGTTTGAGCAATAAGAAAAAAAATGAAAAAAGACAAAAAAAATGGAGAACGCTAATAAAATCACGTGTAACGTAGGTCTACTCATCAAAAAACCTCTCTTTGCTTCTCTTTGCTAATTATGCGATATTATTTCTAAAGACTTGCCATAAAAAAAAAAAAAAAAAAAAAAAAAAAAAAAAAAAAAAAAAAAAAAAAAAAAAGCAACGATAACAAGTATGTTTATGTATTACGTATGCGAGACACCACTTATAATAAAAAAAAAAAGAAAAAAGAAGTCGATAAAGCAGTAAAGTGTTCTTGATTCGAATAAGTCGAATTAAAAATACATAAAACAAAAGTGTACTGTACATTTATGGGACTCACGGTCGCTTGTTTTTTTTTGCAACTTTGCTTTGCTTGAATTTCTCGAAGCTCGTTTCTCGCATTGCTGGACTCGTGTTCCGTTGGCGTTGGATGGCCTTGTGGTGGCGGTGGTGGAGATGACCCTACACCATTAAAAGTTTAATTTTCTCTTTATCTATATTTACCCCCCACCCCCCACTGGTCCCTTATTTCAATTTCTACGCCTAAATTTGCTTAAATGCGTTTTGCTTGATTCGTTCCTTAATCGTGTGTCAATATGACGCAGATAAAACATAAAACAAAGTGTAATGTTATAAATATTGATTTTTTTCTCACACAATTCATTATTAAAGAGCCAAATTTTTCAATGCGTTTTAATAATGAAAAAGAAAAAAAAGAGCCCCAACTAGTTGATTAAACGTCCAGCGAACACCCTCGGACGAACGATTTGAATAAATTAATTTTATAAGCCATTTATGAGCATTTATATAATGTAAGTCACATCCATCAAATCTTAAAGCGTAAAAGTATATCAAAATTAGTAATAGTTCTTAATCGAATATATGCACTAATAATAATCCGAGTTCTTTGTTTCCCATCTCTCGATGGATACTTATACAACTATTATCTCCATAGTTAATCAATCTATTGATTATTACAATTATTAGAGATCGACGCTCGTGCGACTTACCCCGATAACTTAAACAGCGAATTACCGACAGCTATCGTAACCATAAACATCCCCATGAACTTCAAAAAAAAAAAAAAAAAAAAAAAAAAAAAAAAAAAAATTGGACACAACTTTTATTCCCATCCATGCAAAGCGAAGATTCTTGAGCGATACCTAGCGACCGGAACATTTGATCCATCTCGTCGAGAAGACTCGGGCCAAAATCGAAACTCAGTGGCTTGTCAAATCTCAGTGGACTGTCTTGGTTTTCCTCGTCACTGATTTCATGATACTCGTGATCGGCGCAAATTGTGCTGCTGTCCGTGCTGCTAACCATGCTGGACGGCATATTGTTGGAAGCGTTGCCAGAGCCCAACTGCGAGATCTCCGAGCATGTGTCCGACCATAAGCTATCTGTTGATAAAGCGATAATCACATCAATTGAACGCAATGATAATAAATACTGAAAATAGAGCGAAAATTAATTCTTTGAGCGGCCTATTATATATCGCAAACGGAAAGATTGAGAGATGATTGGGCCTGGGGGTAAGCAATCCTTTTTATCTTTCTTTGTTCGTTTTTTTCTTCTTTTTTGATACGTTTTTGTTTTTACATTTTGGCAATATTTCGAAAAGGTCGTGGCAATAAAATTTTGGTTTTTCCTCTCAATTGGTTAAATCTCATAGATTGTGGCCTATATTTTTCAGAATCGATGGTAAAGTAATCGTATATATATATAAGTATAGTGAAATTAGCTCCTTTCAATACAAATTCTCATTTAAATGTCTGCAATGAGTGACATAACAAACGTCATATCTACCGTCCATTCCGCTACATAATATTAATAAATATTAGAGATGGATGGTCGGAATGAGTGAAGCCCATCAGACCAGCGTTTGCCAGATGAGTGCGGCCGAATTATACAATTATAGATTGCGTCGATGATCGCCGGCGTTACGTAACGTGTGGGGACTCAACTCACCGTGTTTGCTTGGCATGTCGCGCTGCAGATGCTGGATACTCTGCCGACTGTCCCTGATCGAATCCCTGTTGCTATCTCTGTCCAAGCCCATCATCATCACCTCCTGACTCGTCATCTGACTAGAATTGTTGTCGGTCGCGTCCTCGTGTGGCTTGTACGGGGTAACAACCTGCCGTGGCAGGTGCGGGTATTTGCCGCCCAGGAAGCTTATGTCTCCGAAGTAGGCGCCGTCGAGACCGACGTGGCCCGTGTGCTTCAAATCTCCCTGGGGTGATGAAATCATGTCTGTGCGAATCTTTCTCCTCTGCAATAGCGTATGAAATTTGAATTAATGACCCTTTTACGTTTGCTGGACGGTTTTTTTTTTTTCTTTTCTTTTTTTTTTTTATAGTTTCATCGGGCACTTGGAGGCGACTCGTATAACGAGTGCACTCGAGTTGGACGAAAGTTAATGTCACTACGGAGAAACGTATCATTACACAGCCATATTTAATTTCTATTTAGAGATGGTAATATTATGTATGCTTGCACGAGAAATCCAAAGTCTTGGTATTTAAAGGGCTCCGATTAGTAGCTGAATTTGCCATGAAAATAATGTGTAAAAATTTTAAACTGAGCTTTAACATTATCGAGATTTTCGCTACCAAGTGTTTCCTTCTAAAGCAAATCAATATTGTAGCGTTAATATTACTAACACTGCTTTATTAAATTTGAGGTCACGAATTTACCAGCGCATATAGAGCATTCGAGTCTCATTCTTGTGTGCGTATGCGCGCTCGAGCTAAAGCAAATGGCCATCGTTGAGTTGTAAATTATTTTAAAAATAATTCTCGCCCTCTACCACTATTTATCGGTACAATTATATTAAAGCTACGAACGAGTAAATAATTAAATTAAAAATTAAAAATTAAAAAAAAAAACTAACTTATTTTGAACTAACTGAAAGGCGACTCAAGAAGTGAGAAGGACAAAGGGAATTAAATAGTCAATATTCTCCGCAATGTAACTACTGTCATAATGATCGGTAAATTAATTCTAATAATTGAATAGAAAAGTGCAGGTGGTGACATTTCTCGTCTATATAAGAAAGTATCGTTTCTCTCTCCCCAGGTAGTCGAGCCATGCAAATTGGCACAGGATATCGATCAGCAGTAGCAGTAACGGTAGCAGTGGCCATTGCTCCCCACCCCCCCCCTCCCGCCACCGACACTATTTTTCACTCTGACTCACCTGAGACGAGAATATATTCTTGCCGTCGCCCCTCGTGAACTCGCCGGGTTTATTGCTGGGCAGGTTGCTGCCGAGGTAAGCTATCGTGTGCGCCGGATTGAAGAAGCCGGTCTTGCCGTTGTTTAGCACTCCCTTCCAGAGCGTGTTACTGATGGCCTTGTCGAGGACGGTTATGACGTCGCCCTGGCGGTAGGCCAGCTGGCCGATCTCCGCGTTGTCCTGGACCGCCTGAACCTGCTCGGGCTTGAGATCGGGTAGGAGACAGATGAGCTCGGAGAATTTGGGCCGCTTGGTTGGCTCGTGTTGCCAACACTGCTGCATGAGAGAAAAGTAGTCCTTGGGGCAGCAGTCCGGCTGCTCCAGACGCTGAAAGTTCGGCTCGTCGATCTCCTCGAGGATCTGATGGCCGGTTAACGCCGCCCACGGCTGGAAGCCGTAGCTGAACATCTCCCAGAGGGTCACACCTGCCGCCAATGAAATTGGCCATTATTTTGCGCTCGTCTCTTACACTATCTCATTAACGATCGATGTCTGTCTGTCTGTCTGTCTGTGTGCGTGCGTGTGCGTGCGTGCGTGTGCGCGTTTCGGTGTGTAATTGTCGGTGTATGTCCTTAACGGCTCCCGTTCGCTTGTTCAATGTACGCGAGAAGTTGTCTTTTAAGATGAAAGAAGCTACCTCGGTTTGGTTAATATTTGTCATTTTGAATTTTCTTTGTTCGATCGCTTGACTTGTCACTTGGTCAGTCACGAAAATTTATTCCACGTGTTTGAAAATTCATAATAATAGTAGCATAAACTACAGTCAGTCGTGTGTAATCGATATCCGTTAAAATGGGAAATTTTCGAATCTTATGTACATGAATTTGTTATAATTATTGACTTTGCGGCAAAAAAGTAACGGATTAAAAAACGTTTGACTGAAAAGCTACATTCTCTCTCTCTCTCTCTCTCTCTCTCTCAATTCTCAAACATTTCAAAAGAAGAAAAAGACACTGCAACGCATGCCAAGTGAATAATTAGTTCGTAAAATACATCATCTACATTTTGCTTTGATCTTTTTTACAATTGAGCCTTAAGAAAATTGTTTCCCAACGCCCGCCGAGAGACTGCCTAGTTTCCGCAATTAAGCGACTTGGCAAGACCTTGTTTATAATCCCAATATAATGCGCCATTCTTCAATTACGAAAACGATTCACTTACAAGCAGCCACAGAGTGTATTAAGGTCAGCTCAAGTTATAAAGAGCCGCTTATAATAATGTGGATAAAGAAGCTTGAGATCTCGTCACTCACCGTAGGCCCAAACGTCGCTGGCCGAGGTAAACTTGAGATAGGATATGCACTCGGGGGCGCACCAGGCGATCGGCAGCTTCAGATTGACATTGAAATTCGTCTGATAGTAATCTTTTCCGACGCCAAGGGCCCTCGAGAGCCCAAAGTCCGATATCTTCACCTTGTTCTTCGAGAAGACGAGGATGTTGCGCGCTGCGAGATCGCGGTGTATCAGTCTTTTGGCCTCGAGGTACTGCATGCCGTCGGCAATCTGCACGGAAAAGTCGCAGAGCGAGGGCACGGGGAAGCTTGCCCGTAGGCTCGGCTCCTTCAGGCACTCGAGGAGAGAGCGGAGGGGCGCGAGCTCCGTCACGAGCATCAGCGAATTCGTGTCGAGGACGACGCCGTAGAGGCGTACTATGTGCTCGTGGTCGATCGAGTGCATTATCGCCGCCTCCTTGAGGAACTCGATCGGATTGTTCTGCATACGCTCGCGCGACAGGCACTTTATCGCCACCTGGATCCGCTCGCCATCGTTCGTCCAGACGCCCTGCTGCACTACGCCGAATTCTCCCATTCCTAAGGACAGAGCGGCATCGTGCGCCGATTACCAAGGAGGCCGTCTTTGCCATCGTCCTCGTCCACCAACTCCACCGAGACTTTGCCAAATTGCGACTTGCATCATTGAATCTTCGTGGCAAAGTGACGAGAGAATGTGACGCGAGCCGGTACAAGTGGAATAAATACCGTTGTGAGGCAAACTATTTCGATCACACTATTATCGTCGGTAAATCTCCTCGTACGGCCAATACAAACAATAATCCTTTATCTCTTATTTGGACAATTTTTTTCTTCGCCTTATTAGATTTAAAGAACGTCGATGATCGCGAAAAGAAAAACCATAAACAACACCCCTCGACCGTGACGATTACAAAAGAGCGTTATTTCTTAAATAGGCGTTATCCATGAGGCGCGACGATTCAGTGAGAAAGGCCCCCTCGTAATACAGTCGGCTAAAAATAAAAAACTCCTGCGATCCTAAAGTACGTATTTATTTACGTACTATGAAATTGTCACGTCACTCGACGAAGCCGTCCAGTCGTTGACGCGCTTAAGTTCCCCGAAAGCTTTTTTTTCTTCCAAGGGGTCTCTCAAAACGCGCGCGCGCGTACTCCAGAATTCGATTTCTATTATACGTTGGCTCGTTTTAGAAAAGCATCAAACTTACTACCGAAAATAGAATTATTCGTACAACGCCCCAAACGATATTGTATACAGTGATAGGCTATTATTACGCTACGTGCGTGAGACAAGTACGGCGCCCCGAGATTTCTCGCCTATGTACGGCGCCGATATATTGGGCGACGCGTAAAATGCTTGGATTGCGCGTCAAGGCGCGTCAATCGTCAGAAATAGTCAGAAATCGCAAGATATCGCGAGAAATTTACGTTATCGAGCCGGCGAGAGTGGGGTGCGCGCGCGCGCGCGCGCTCCATTATGTCCTCTTACCCAGTTCCTTGTTGACGATGATCGCATCCGCCGGTATCATGTGCTTATTCGGTACTCGTATGGGCGGTCGGTCTTGCCTCTCCTCCGGCAGCATCGTCAGGTTGCCCGATATTTGCTCCTCCTTGCGCGGCAGCAGCATCTTTTTGAATTTTGAAAGATAATTCTGAGGAAAGTGCTTTTGAAAGTACTTCTTGAGACGACGCATCTCGGGCTTTGTCATCCCGATGCCACACAAGTCCTCCTCGGTTACGTACTTTAGCTGCGCGGTATTCTGCACCTTCAGGTCACCTATAAGAACCAACGAATTTTTGCACCATGAAATATTCTCTCCATCTCTATGAGGGTAAACTTCGGTAAAAAGAAATGAAACATAAATAAAATTAAAAATAAAATTTATGTATACATAAACATAAAAAAAAAAAAAAAAAAAAAAAAATCAACAACAACAACGTCAACGAAATCCTCAACGACAACGCGCTGTATGCTATCACCGTGCATTCGGCACTGGAAAATAGTCGAATGGCAACTTCGATCCACCATTTTACTGGCTACTGCGCGCTAGTAACAAAATCCTACAATGATAATCCGGGCTTCGATTAATGAAAACGCGATTCCACGCCTCGTATTATTCAATGTAAATAATCCTTCGGTAAGAAATCCATTCCACTGACCGCGATTTCTCGTAAAGATGTCGTGATATCCCGTATTCTTTCATTTCCCTTTCCTTCTTGAATCACACGGCGTCCCCATTGTCCTCCTCCAATGTTCCACACGGCGTCAAAGATACTCGTTACCAATAAAATAATATCGATAAAACGCGAACAAAGCTTAAGGAATCCGCAGCAGAACACGCGCTTGCTTATTAAATTTTACATAACGCACCTCTGATGCCTGGATAATACTGCTGTAATTCCGCCTCCATGAGGAACTCGTACAGCCCGGGACCCGTGTTCCGCGACATCCCTAATTGTGCGTCTGTAAACAAATATATTTACCATTTATGAATATATCTTTGGGCTCATTGAAATAGCACCCACACTCCACATAGACGTAAAAGCTTGATAATAATGTCCAACAAGGCATACTGGTTGACGCACTTCTTTTCCACAACAAAAGTAAAGATATCGTTGATACCAGTGAGTACATTTACCAGAACAAGCACGTTCTGGCGAGAAATTGTCGAAAACCGCTGGCTGCCAATCAATTTAACACCCATCGGGGGGGGTGCACGCGACGCTCGGTACTCTTACCGATAATCTCCCAGCACTCGTAGTGCAACCACTTACCGTCACCAAAGACGCGGGGATACAAGAAGCGTCGGAAACTCGACGATCGCCCTCGTCAAAATAACCGAATCATCCGCTCGCTCATCGAAGCTTAAAACGGTCGTCCACGTGTTTCGAATGCTACTGCTCGCAACCACTTGATTTATGAAGAAAACATTTATTGAGAAAGTATCGAAGAGAGGCGCGCGCCAACCGCCAATAACGATGATAATAACAATGACGACGACGACGACGACGACGACGACGACTGTCTCGATTGGGACGAGAGTAGAGACGCTCCTCGTGAAATGTACCACTCCATTGGGAGCGGAGTCTCGTCGTCGAGCGCGCCGCGGTAAAGCACGTTAGCACTTCCTCTTCCTCGTCGTTGATAAATAGAACGCAATTAATAGCGCCGAACCGGGTGCGCGACTCTCCAACGTTAGCCTGGTCGCATCGCTCGGTAACCTAACGCGAGAGGGCATTGCGACAGATAGAAGGCCAAAGAGCGACTTTCCTCCTCCACCTCCTCCTCCTTCCCTACCCATGCGGCACTACACCAGGATAACTAGATACAACTGGAGGATGGAACACGAGCCAGAGCATTTTTCTCTCCGCGTACATTTGCCAGGGACGAGCCTCGGTACTACGCCGTTACGTGCGCGTGTGCGTGTCTCTTGGTTATTAAATGAAACAAGTGTTTGCTTGTTGAACTGTGTAGAAATTCTAGGCTAAAGAATGCCTGTTACTCGTATTTAATTGCATTTCATTAAAGTTTCCGCGATGAATACGAAGCTGTGCTTAAGTTACTTGCAGTGCGTGATTCATTCGTAATTGCAAGCAAATATTGCCGTTGGAGAGAGGAAAGCCGATGCGCACCGAGGCCTTATACGTATATTGTGTATGTTTGTCCGTTGGATTTTTTCAAGTCTTTCGACGTCTACCTGATTTTTTATTCGTATAAAATTGAATTATTGAGGAGTGTCGACCGTTTGTATAAGAACATTATTGCCAAGCCAATACGCCGATAATGCTTAGGCAATTAAACTTTCGAAAATATGTATAGAACTTGTAGTTTTTTTTTTGTTTTTTTTTTGTTTTTTTGTTTTGCTCTCTTCAAGCTCGGCGTCGATTTGCATTTACATTGCCAAATAACGGGGAAGAAGATATTCGGTGGCTCCTCCCTGCAAACTAAGAAAATTCATAAACATCCAAGGCACATCGGCCAATGTGCATGCGAGGAATGACGAGGTGATCTGATGCTTTTAAGAGGCTACGTGCGAAGTGTGCGAAAAGCCGTGGATTTGCAATCTGAATATTATAAACGTCAGGGACTCGAGCACACTGACGACGCATACGATAATAATTTTTGATCAGAGACTGAAAAATGAGGCTAAAAAATTAAGGGAACTTACTTATGATGTGAATTTGACACGGGTAGGAAATGAATTCTTAGCGCTCGTGAGTGGTTGGTTACTTCATTTCCTTCTCCGCAGATACC
>NW_011948428.1:2745544-2749122 GCF_000503995.2 Ceratosolen solmsi marchali
ACCCCCCCCCCCCCCCCGCCCCACATAAATATTATATAAATTATCACCGAATCACAAAGCACGGAACAAAAAATAATGCTCAACGATGCTGCTATAAATCTATTTGAATATAATATTCTTCATTAATAGAAATGTCATTCCAACACAGATATAAGGTAATTGTTGTTTTATTTATTGTTTCCATTACCCGAGTTATTTGAAGCAACATTATACAATGAAATGATATTATTCATAAATTGATAATGATCAACTATAAAATAGACTCGAAGAGTTAAAAAAAAAAAAAAAAAATTATTAAATGCTGAAAACTGTGATAATTTGTTTACTTTGCAACTGCAGGGCTAGCAAAAATAGACGGTATTCTCTACTGAAATTTTGATAAATCAAAGTTTATGCTTTATTTTTGCAAATTACGATAAAAATGTTACGTTAATCTTTTGAAAACATCGTTTATAAAAGATGTAAATTTGTATTTGACGACTCGCCGATTGAAATAGCTATGGCATCGCTGCAGGGATGTTATGCTTTTAATTTCAATAGAATGAGTAAGGAATGCCGTTTTAATTAAAAGCAACGAAATACCGTCGTACTTGGATAGCCGTAAAATATCGGAAAATTTATCGTAAAATATCGACGATAATAATAATAATAATTAATTATGATGATGATGATGATGATGATGATGATGATGATGATGATGATGATGATGATGATGATGATGATGATGATGATGATGATGATGATGATGATGATGATGATGATGATGATGATGACGACGACGACGACGATGATGACAACAACATTAATAATAGTAGTAATAATAACAACAAAAACAATAACGGGGTTATGATTTTTTTTGCTAAACATTGACCAGCTAATAAAATACGTAATTTCTATTATCTAACGAAGCTACACGAGTTTTTCGTTTTTTAGGCGAAAATGAAGATGTGCATCGAGTCTCGACATGAATCTACTATTATAATTTGCAATTAGGAAGGACGTGATTTTTCGTTCTAATTTTAAACGCGTAAAAATAACGATAAAATGGATTTATCGCTCCAAAAAAAAGAAAAAAAAGAGAGAGAGAGAGAGAGAGAGAGAGAGAGAGAAGAGAGAGAAGAGAGAAAAAAAAAGAGCGACATCTCGTATCTCTCGGCTTTATTCATCTCGGATGTGTATGGCTTTTATCAATAAGACCTCTGCGCCCCCGTCGTAGCGGCTTTAGCCGGGCGCGCAGATACAATCGAAAAGGGAATTTTTATATGGTCTAAGGGGAATGGGAAAAGAAAGCAAAAAGATAAAAATTTCTCGGGTATCGAAATTCGATCGAAAATCGAAACCTCCACTGCGTGCAACTCCTTCTCTCCCACGCTGTGTATATAAAATCTCGTTACGATATACCTCGTCGCCAGCCCGACGCAGTCTCAAACTAACCGAAGGAGTGAGTGTGTGAGTGAGTGATACAGCCGGCGGGTGGTTTTTGACGGGATAGAGGGAGGAGGAGAAGGAGGATGGAATTGAGGGGGAGGGGGAGGGGGGGGAGCGTGTCAGGGATACGCAAGCGGAGAGGGTACCCGTAGGTACGAAAAACCGATGGAGAGCGCAGGAGATTCCGTTGTAGGCTTTGTCCTTTCTACGCGACTCATACAGTGAGAAATGAAAGCAAGGCATCGTCGTAGGATCAAAAGTGTCGGCGTGTACACGTGGCATACAGTAGTTGAGGGGATGGCGATGGGGGTGGGGCGAGAAGGATAGGAAGAGAAGCGAGGAGTCGCGACTTGAAAATACTGGGCTTGGACGGTGCGGAGCTCCTCGTTGTCGACAAAAGGGAGACGACAAAAGGCTGAAAAAGCCCCCGAGTGCCTCGACGCCGGTGCGCCCGCAAAGTCCTATCTCAGCTTGTAATGACTCGGTCAGCCGGATAAAGCGACGTCGCGTCCTCGTCGAAAATAGAACCGATGGCGCGCGTACCCGAGTGCGGCGTCCGACGAACGATGATCGATCGAGGGGCCGACGCCGACCCGGGCCTACCGACAGGAAGCCCCGATAGCAGCGGAGGCACGCCCCGGAGAGCCGACGATGTCGCCGCCGCCGCCTTAAATAGAATATTACTTTTAAATATAGGCGGCCCCCGGCTGATCTCTCGGGGGCAGGACCTCGCGCCAATGAACTCGCGCGCGTATTTTCGGCCGATCCTCGTCCTCGTCGCCGCGGTCCGATTATCCGCGAGCGGACGACGATGCGACAATCGAGCCGATCGGCCAATTCCTATTAGCTCCTGACTGCCATTTTCAATTTTTGTTGCGCTCACGAGGTGGAGGATGGGAAAGAGCCGCGTGATTCATAGTCACTAATGCAGCTTACCGAGTTTTGATTTATTAGGGGAATTTGAGACAAGCGGGCCCCGTATGTGTCATAGCGTATACCATCCATCCCACCACCCCCTCCCCACTCTCTCTCTCTCTCTCTCTCTCTCTCTCTATATATATATATATATATAGAGTGTATATGTAGTTTATCATTATATTATTTGATATAATATAATATATGTATATAGAATATGTGTGTGTGTGTGTGTGTGTGTGTGTGCGCGCGCGCGCGTGTGTGTGTGGCTTTTGCGACGTATTCCACGATATTTTGAACGTTCGTTAATTCTCTCGGGGCCTTAAGCGGATACTGTTAGACGTTTACGTGTATTGGCCCCGACTGAGGTGTCGTCATTCCATTCAAGGGGCAAAGGATTTGCATATCGGAATGATAATTGACGAGTCGAGGTATTTTTGAAAATATCGGTTAAAAGTTAGCTGCCGGCCAGGCGTTTCCTTTGGAATCCTGGCAAATTCCTTCCATCAATGCTCGAACGACCATGAGATCTAGTGCCCGAAAGGAAAATTGGCCAGTCTAACGACGACCTGCGATACGACAATTTTTAATTTGGAGAATAAATTTCCATTTAGCCTATCAGCTTATACACAATTTAAACTCGTGTTAACGACGCAATTCGACTTTTAATTCCCTCTCCCCGTTTACCAATTTCCATTTAATAAACAAAAACGCACCGGCAATGTTTATAATGCCAAATGACGTAATAATGAAAAATAACGTCTAATCGACAAAGGGCCCTTTTTTACATTTGCAATTCCATCGAGTCACGGCTGCTCATTACGGCTGGCAATTCGATATAACGAGAAAGCTTTAGAGCAACGCTCAACCGATATTCAATTAAAAAACATTGTAGTATCACATTGTTCGTCGTAATAACGAGCTTGATCGTTATTGATCAAGCTGGCCGACCGATTTCGACCGATTTACCGCCCATCACTTAATAATAGTTCAAACTAATTTTCATGGTCATCACCCCCCCCCCCCGCGCATAAAACCCCGGCCCCCCCTATTCGCCACTCTATTCGTCAGGGATCGCGCGAATCATCTGCGGATCGAGGAGATGTCCGATTGCGGCACTTTGTCGTGCGCTCGCTTTGTCAGGGGAGCCAATGTTGGGAAATCGGCGAGGTTCGCGCGATGGGACGAGTCACGGATATTGTGACACGCAGCACGACAAGGAAGCTCGACCGGCA
>NW_011948428.1:2749447-2749783 GCF_000503995.2 Ceratosolen solmsi marchali
AGGAGGAGGAGGAGGAGGAGGAGGAGGAGGACAACGACGACGACGATGACAACGACGATGGGGAAAAGGCGGAGTGGTTGACTGGGTTGACAATGAGGGGGACGAGGGGACGAGGAGAAAAACACAAGCCCTATCGATTTCCGCCTTGAGAGATTGTCGTTTGGCGACGAGGAGGGCGAACCGTTGTTAATCTTCAACATCAGACGGCGCGAGGGGACAGCGAGACCGAGGGGCTTTTATCACGTAGCCACCCTCGGTCACTTTCATTCGGTCTGGACGCACCGGCGCCGATGTTGCGGCGGAACGGAGCCCCGAGAGGGGGAGGGGGGGGGGGGG
>NW_011948428.1:2749820-2750546 GCF_000503995.2 Ceratosolen solmsi marchali
AGGGTCCGAAGCTAACCTCGAAGACGAAGGTGGCTCGGCTCGGTCCCGCTGGCGCGCGTTCACTTACTTTCCATCGAGTATCCTCCTCGGGGCATGGAGCCTCGAGGCCAGGGTCGGCCTGACTCAGCAGTGTCCTCCACTCATCATCCTCCGCGTGGCAGCTCCTCCACGTACTTCGGGTCCAGCCCACGCGCGCGCACTCCCACAACGAGCACCAAAAATCGCGAAGCTGCCACTGAGGTCCGACTGCGGACTACGAACTACGGAGCGGTGGATCGGCACAGGGCGATCAGATGGCCGCCGCTGCGGCGCCACCACTACCACCACCATCAGCACCACGGCCACTACGACCACGACCACGACCACGACCACGACCACGACCACGTCTTCACTACCGCCACTACCACCCCTACCGCAACTACCCCCAACCACACTACCGCAACTACCGCCAACGACGACCACCGTGATCACGATCACGATCCCGACAACGACGACGACATCGACATCGACATCGACATCGACAACGACAACGACCACGAGCACGTTTCCACCACCGCCAACACTACCGCCTTCAACACCTTCACTTCACCACCAGCGTCACTACTTCTTCGTTTACCGACACTTGATTGAACGGAATTAACGTTTCTTCTTTCTTCTCCTTCTCTACCTTCTCTCAAACTCGCTCTTCTCTCTCTCTCTCTCTCTCTCTCTCTCTCTCTCACTCCC
>NW_011948428.1:2750576-2776118 GCF_000503995.2 Ceratosolen solmsi marchali
ACGACGCTCCTCATTTCCGCGCCCACTTTTGAATTCCGACGACTTTAGCGAATATATACTGTGCGACCCTCTCGCTTTCAATTAAAATGCACTGGTTGTTTATGCCTCTGGCTGCTACGCCAACGAAGCCCTCGTGCCTTTATCTCGTCTATCCAATGATAATAATACTTTCGTAATGCTCACCCATAGTTAGCCAGGACAAGGGGATCTTTCACGTAAGGGAATGATGATTATCGATGCGCGACAGACAATCTGTGCCTTACCGACATTAAAACGAACATCGCTTTTCATTTTTTCTACTTTATCTAATCGGGCAACGTATCTATTATGGATTAATTTTGTCGCATCTATGATTGGGAGAGTAAGTGAAACAGACAAGTTTAAAATTGTCATTTACATCGATTATTCGATCGAATAATATAATACTAGTTAGTTTTTTTTCTTATTTTGTTGTTTTTTTTTTTAGTTTTTTTTTTTTTTTTTTTTTTTTGTTTTGTTTCAGGACGTAATTTTTAACGTTAAAAATATTTTTAAAAGACACATCGTTTATTATTTCAGTCGTATTGGTGGACCATTTGCCCTTAATTTACTCTACTTTCCAAGGGAAAGCACTGATTTATTCTTTCACATGCAAGTCGAGAATGCTCGACATCGCTTTTTCAATGGGTTTAATTGTATTTCAAGCGTCAGCTTTAACGCGATAAAGCCATTCGTTTTGCCCATGCCAATAAAGCTCTGTGATTATCGGCACGGGACGGACAAACTATTATTACAACTGAAAAAAAAATTTCATGTAATTCTTACATGTGGGAAGAGCTATTGTGACGCGATGTTGGGACACCCGACGCCCGTCAGATGTGACGGCGATACTGACGTCATATTTATCGCTGACGAGACAAATGGAAGTATAATTTAAAAAATTAATTCACCCATCGTTAAAATGATGGATGGCAGCTCGTAGTAAGTGATTTTTTTACGCTGTCCGGAGCCCCCGCGCGAATTCTCATTGGTTGGCATTCGCAGGATACCTCACTAGCACCAGCACACGACGTCGAAACGATCGTCGGAGTTACCAGAGGAACGGACCGCAGCTAGTGCTGCCTTACTCGGTCGTTTACACATTGAAGCTCCCTCCACAAGAGCCGGATTTAACCGTCATTTCTCGAATCAATTTGCCTTCCTCGTTAATGGCCTTGACAATAAGCCGTACATCGCTCGGATTCGGCCAAAGTGATCGGTCTCTGGAGAGGGGTGGGCCGCCGGCCGAGGCTGTGCAGAGGAGAAATGATTGCAAGTGCCTCGTCGACGTCGCGATTGTGAACGGGGCTTTATCATGAATCCAGCCATCGACTGGACGATAAGGCAGTGCTCGATCGCTCACCGGCCACTGGTCACGGAATCGCGGAATCGCGGAGGCGCGAACCCCAGCAGCACTTCACGACTCGTGGTTGGCAATGTCGGTGTAGAAATGCTTCTGAAATCAGTATGCGTTTGATAATCGAGGTCGCTTGATGGTCGAGCGTGGTTGAAAGGGTGATCTTTCGAGATTTAGAAAATCCGCTACCGAGGTGAATTGTCGGTGCACTTGAGTCGAGACTGAAATCCATCGAGCTCTCGTGGTTCAAAGAAGGTAAACTTGTTTATCGCTAATTGGTATTGAGATTGACGAAATGTCGAGAGGAATTGCAGATGATGGTTGACGTTAAGGAAACAAAAAAAAAGAACAAAAAAAAAAAAAAATTAGAAAGAGAGAGAAAAGTAGTCATTAAACCGGTTATTTGTTGCGCATTGAAAACATTTTCAGCCGCGTCACTCAGTGCATGAATAAATCAGTGGTAGCCGAGTTGTTTAGTACGTCGGTGCTCTCGATTGAAATTTAATTGCTTGACTCAACGAGAGGTACATTCTAGAAAAGTTAATTTTATTATTATCGCCTTCCAGACTACCGCGTTCATAACAATTTTCTACTTCGCTTTCACTTCGTCACTTCATCGTTGCTTTATACAGATAGCAGAAACTTGGTCAATTTCACATTTATTGCTGTGTGCCGAATATTTATATAGACTCCCCCCCCCCCCCCCCCCCCTAGAAGAGAATTTTTATTGATGGAATTTTTGATTACTACAATAATTTATCGATATTAATGTATATCTCTCAACAGGGATATAACGCGATATGAAAGTTCCAATCTTGTGTGAAGAAGAGTCGTTCAAAGAACTTCTTAAACGTCATTGTCTTTTTAATTCTTGACAACGACTTATCATTTTCGTATAAAGCAGCGGTAAAATTTTTACATCCTACCTACTTAAAAAATCTTTTATTATACTTGACATTTCACTCGAATGGAGGAAACATCTGTGCACTTTCATACGGTCGTTTAATCATAAAATCTTTATTTTATCCATATCTAATATTTTCTCGCTCATTAAGTTTTTTTTATTTTCTTCTGTTCACTAGATATACAAGATGGCGCAGAAACCTAAAGTTTACGTGATTGGCGTTGGCATGACAAAATTTGAGAAACCAGGAAAAAGAAATGACTTTGATTATCCCCAGATGGCTAAGGAAGCCGTCGTAAAAGCTTTGAGCGATGCCAGAGTTTCTTATGCCGACGTTAATGCCGCAGCTGTCGGATGGGTTTATGGAGATTCGACTTGCGGTCAACGAGCGCTGTATGAATTGGGATTGAGCGGATGTCCTATATATAATGTGAATAATAACTGCTCGACCGGTTCCACGGCATTGCTCATCGCCAAGCAAATTATAGAATCGGGAAACGGAGATTGTGTTTTAGCACTGGGTTTTGAAAAGATGGAGCGGGGCTCTCTATCCAGCAAATTTAACGATAGAACAAATCCAATGGATAAGCATGTAGAATTAATGGCGGATATCGCTGGTTCGTATAGTGGTCAATTTGCCGTACATAATGTAAAAGGGTAAATGAAAATTGGACGGTAACATTGTATTGTATTGATTTTATTTTTGTAGGATTAAATGAAAGTCCGATAACTGCTCAAATGTTTGGCAATGCAGGAATCGAGCACATGAATAAATATGGTACAAAACCAGAGCACTTTGCCAAAATTGCATATAAAAATCACTTACACTCCACCAACAATCCATACTCGCAGTTTCAAAATAAATATACATTAGAAGAAATAATTAATTCTCCAAAGATATTTGGACCATTGACGAAACTACAGTGTTGCCCAACTTCGGATGGTTCAGCTGCGGCTGTTCTAGCCAATGAAGATTTCGTAACCAAGCATAATCTTCAAAAACAAGCGGTTGAAATTTTGGGCATGGAAATGTCAACCGATTTGCCGACTACCTTCTCAGAGAGGAGTTGCCTAAAATTAATTGGGTATGTCCGATAAATAAATCGACTCTCGATATACCTACAAAGACTAAATACATTTCGTAATTATTCATTTATCTACAATTTAATCTGGATTTTTTACCCAATCTGAAATTTTTTCTCAGTCGAGTGCTCCCAGCATTATTCGAGTTTTCAATAAAACTGGCGTTCTAAAATTACTGAGTATGCAAATTTCTTTATTACAATTTGATTATTAGCATTTTCACACGTTTTAGCAAATCGATTAACCAAAGGACTTAAGAAATTTTTAATAGAATTTGTGTCCCAATGTAAATATCTATGTGATATTATTTATTGTATTATTGCCATGTGTATAGTAATTTTAATTGGTTCTGAGCATACGGTACCATCTATATCATAATTTCCTGTAAAAAACTTTGTCATCGTCGATGAAAATTGATATGCACGACAGCGCGTGTACAACTTGTAATTGGACATAAAATTTGTTCGTTTCAATGCTTCGGTGATGAAATAATCGCAATTATGGCACGTGGCTTAACAATCTTTTACATTCCATGTTTTCTCGACCAATTAACACATTATCGACAATGATTGCAGGTACGACATGACAAAGGACGCCGCAGAGAAGCTGTTCACGAACCTTCCTTACAGGCCAATTGACGTGGACGTCATCGAGCTTCACGACTGCTTTTCCGTGAACGAGCTCATCACGTACGAAGCCCTAGGACTCTGCGCCCCCGGCAAGGCCGGCGAGTTCGTCGACAGAGGCGACAATACCTACGGCGGCAAGTACGTGATTAATCCCAGCGGTGGACTTATTTCCAAGGGCCATCCACTGGGTGCGACGGGGTTGGCGCAGTGCGCCGAGCTCTGCTGGCAATTGCGAGGCGAGGCGGACAAGCGCCAGGTGCCCGGAGCCAAACTTGGTAAGCTCCTTGATACCCGCGATTGCTGTTTGGGTGAATCGGAAGTACCGAGGGCAGTTGTGCAACGTACTTGAATGAAAAATGCTTTTTAAGGAGCCAGAAATTTAATTTACATGAATATTAATTAATAGGTACTGCCAAGGCTTGGCAGTATTATTAACAATCTCATCATTGCGGCTAAACATTCACCAAGTCCAAAAGTTTTCCTTCCAATTTCTTATAGGGTATTAAGGATTTTTATGGGACTGTGTCTGGTGCGAGCAAATGTGTGATTGACATGTGAATACCCCCCAACTCTATGTTAAATACTTACATACACGTGTCTACATGGGATTATGATATTTTCACTCGTGCATCTAGTTAAGAATTGAATAATTACCTTCGAAATTCTTTTACTATTTATCACAATTATGCATAAAGCTTAAGAGAGAGTTAAATATTTGCCTAACATTTACTTCGAGTTTTATTTATTTAATGAAAAGACTTGAAATATGAAATTCAATAATGAAAAAAGGCACTAAAATTTGTGTATGCAAAAAGATATATGATCCGTGCGTTCATGTATATTAATGAAGTTTAATTGTGTAATGCATTTGAATGTTTCGAAGCCCATATATATATATATATAAATTTAAATCTCTGTAAGGATGAAACTGAAATAATTGACACTCGTATTTATTTGTACTGCATCGTTAACATTAGGGAAAAACTTTGAATATTTTTATCTCCTAAAGTTGTGCTAGAATAAATATACGCTTAAAGTAATTTATAAACAAGATTACGTTTAATACATTGTAAAAATTTAACGTGCGCTCGTTTATTAAAGTGAATTAATTCTTTTCGCCGGATATTAATCAATGTTAAAGTTGTGACTTGTTGTGATATATGTAAAGATAGGTTAATTCGAACAGGCCTTAGGTAATTGTCTTGTGAAATAATATTCTCTGGTAAAGCTTCGTCGATGCGTAAATATTTTTTATCTCCTCTATTGAATTAGGAAAATATTCCTATTTGCTTGGTAAAATCTGTTTATCGCAACAAATTATCGGTCGAAGAATAATAATTTTTTTGTCGAATGTAGCGTACACTTGAACCACTTGTATCGCCTATGTAATTTCAAAATCAATAATAAGCTGGACGGTCCACGGGTTTAGGCAAAACCCATTATAAACAATATAAAAATCATGAAAATCTCCGGACTTACACAACTTTACATTCCTTTCACGATGTTTTAGCGCTGCAGCACAACATAGGCTTGGGTGGAGCTGTCGTCGTGGCCTTGTACCGCCTGGGCTTTACAAATCCAGGGGCTAAAGTGCGGCCGAACCACGTAGCTGCGAAAACCGATAACATCTCGACGAATCCGGAAAGCTTCAAGGCCAACGTGCTGTTTAAGGCTCTGGAGGTCGCGATGCTCGAGGACCAAGACGGCCTAATTGACAGGGTACGCGGTATCTACGGATTCAAGGTGGTGAACGGCCCGGGCGGCAACACGGGTTACTGGGTTGTCAATGCCAAGACGGGAAAGGGCAGCGTCGAGTATAACGGGAAAACAAAGCCCGACGTCGTGTTCACCATCAGCGACACTGACGTCGTCGACTTCATATCCGGCAAGCTCAATCCCCAGAAGGCCTTCTTCCAGGGTAAAGTCAAGATACAGGGCAACATGGGCCTGGCTATGAAGCTTCCCGATCTCCAGAGACGAGCCGCCAAGAAGATCGAGCTCATACGCGCGAAACTGTAATCGGACCTCGTGCCGCTCTCGATTGCAAAAAGTGAGTCCTCTTATTATGGAGGAGAGGCCAGGGTTATGCAATGTTGGAAATGCTAATTCTCGCTATTGGACGATTGAGTAATTGATACGGTTCACTGCTAATAAGCAAGCGGAATATTTTATTCGAAACTACATCTACCGACGGCGATACTTTTGGAGATAAGAAGAGCAAAAGAAGCAGCTGAAATTTATGATGTTATTGCACGGTGATTGCATTTATAATCTATCATATTACTCTCTTGGTGTTAGTTGTAAGGGGCAGGGAAAAAGGATATAAAAATTGTCTATGCATAGCCTATAATAATAGGAGTGCACTCAACAGCTCGTACATTCGTATAGATATATTTTGTACGCCATTTTTTTCATACTATAGTCGCATTGTGAAACAATGTGCATTGTTATGTTTATTGTATATTTGGAAGGACTGTTAAAATAATCTTTATGCAAATGAATTTTAATAAAAAGTTGAAAATAAAATCACAGCACAAGTACTTGGTTGGCAATTCATTTATAAATGCTTTAGATAATCTAATGACGACTGTTGCTAAGTTACTGAGCGCTACAATTAAAAAGTTGTATTATTGAAAAGTCACATATACTTAATAATGTGGCTTTTGAATTCTCACGCAATTCTCCTTTTATCGATTGTCGCACACGTGCGTATACTCTTCTTACCGATAAACGGATTATCTTCTTCTTTAAGAGATTTGATCGTTAGAAAATGATTGGAAGAGTTTAAAAAATATTCCACCTGTGATAAATCATAGCACTTGATCAATGATACGATCTATTAACTACGCACGTAATCGTTTAATATTACTGAAAATATAACTATAAATATTTTATATATAAAGTTTTCAAGCTTTCGTAAAAAGCTACCTATTCCCTCGAATAAAATAATGCGTGAATAAAATTTCTTTTTCAAATTGTTATAAATACTTATTATTAAAATTTACTATTTTAAATGCATAGTGATTAAAAACATTTCTTATTCGTAACAATCAACAACAACAACAACAACAACAACAACAACAGTTAAAATATACATTAAAATTAAAGCAAAGGAAATTTGTTTCAATCAATTCATTAATCATCTTGTAATTTCTAATTATAATAAATTTTTTTTATTAAAATAACTTTTAATGATAACATATGCTGATCTCTATACAATTGATAAACAAGAGACTGTAAAATATCGCTTTTAAACTTGCTTTATATATATATATATATATATATATATATATATATATATATATATATATGTATGTATGTATGTATGTATATATAAAAATTGTAAAAAGTATTAACGCTGTTTTTATTTTAAAAACCAAAGTATCGTAATTGCTCTATAAATAATACTATAAAATTCAATTATTACAAGTACATTATGCAATCTAGTCAATTTAAATATGTTAGTAGTAATCAACAATAAAATTGTAGAATAAAACTCAGTGACTTACAGCTTTTAAAGTAAAAATTTACGGAGACTATGCCGGTGAATAATCTACTAAAACTCCATCTCTGCTTTCTATAAACTACCAACAACAAGTAACTTTCTTTTAACTTTTGCCTAATGTTATCTGTTTGTATATCAGGGTTAAACCTCGAGTACGGATGCACTAGACATAACGATACTTACGACACAACTTTCACGAAACAGTATGGATTCAATATGCATGCAGTTTTCATTTTAAGTGAATGCACATAACTGGTAAAATAATAATTAATAATCCAATTACGTTCTGTTTTAATGACCCACAATTGCAAACGTGTTATTAATTAACAAGCACATAATATCAACGTACTTCGTACTTGTAGCACATAAAAAGTACACATAATGCACGGGTATGGTTTAAAAATTTATTATAAAATATATATTATTCTATTTCTTATTAAGTATAATAATAAATTGAAAAATTAAGTAAATCTATAAAAAAAAAAAAAAAAAAATCCATAATAGAACAAATGCCTCGTATTCAATTAAATCAGAAATTGTTTCCTAATTATTTAATAATATTAATAAATAGACAAAGTATGCGATAAACGACTCGTTCAGTCTATTCACTTATTATAATTAATCGTATGCATGATACGTAGGTAAAATTATTTTGTAAGCATCTGAATAAAAATATCATAAGTATTAATGAGATTTGTTCTTAATTTACATGGATGAATTATTAAATTGTAAGATTTTGGAGATGAAAAATTTTGCATTTGAAATTTAAATCATTTAAACGCAAGGAAAACTTTTATAGTGAAAAATTATAAGAAAACAATTTAAGCGCAGAAATATATTTTATAAAAAAAGTAAATATACGTTTGTTTAGGAGAATATTGAATAAAAAGCATATTCCATGCGAATCAATCAACTGTTTATTAAATATTTCATTAGAACGAATGCAAATAGATGCCAATGATTATCAAGGAAAGTATAAGTTTAGAATAAGAAACATTTTCCTTATTAAAATGAAAATTAAAGTTTTTAAATGACTATTTCATCGAACGAAATTCGTATATTTCATTAATTCAAGCCTCGTAATTATGCTATTATAATGGGAAATTACATTGAAAAGGATGCAAATACAATTAACGTTGTCATTACTTGAATGACCATAAAACTTTAGTTGTGTCTTAGCTAGTCTAAAATAAAAACTTTTCTTATTTTAATAAAAGCGATATCGATGAAATATATATATATATATATATATAAGATTGCTTAGATGATGCGTGATAGATCTCTCCAACGATAACTCAAAACTAAAATAAACTGTCATAATATCAATATATATATATATATATATATATATATAAGATTGCTTAGATGATGCGTGATAGATCTCTCCAACGATAACTCAAAACTAAAATAAACTGTCATAATATCATAGATTCCGTAAAGAAATTCGCGTAAATAAATCCAATAAATATAAGAGAGTGAAATAAATGAACTGTTAGTGACTAGAACGGATGATGCGTCTGAAAATATTTTAAAGATTAAGAGAATAAAAGAAAAAAGTGCTTTAATAAGTCACTTCCAAGTCACGCAACTGGTTATATCGTTTAAGTTGTCACCCTTTCGAGAAAAAAAATCATCTTCCGTTAAATCATATTACACGTATAAAGCACGAGTGTATTTATATTATTTCCTGCTCTATATACATTTTTATTTATGACGATTAATTCAGGTACACCATTGATAATTGTAGAATCCGCCTTGTCAAGTTTCACATAACGGCTTCCCTATTCCTTCCAATCAAATATCTAATGTTTAATACTATAATTATACCTGATAAGTTCTTGATAAGCATACAGTATATTTTAGTACCCTCGGCCAGCCTCTAATGTGTCATACTCGATAACACGCCCTAAGCTATCATTTTTTAACAATTGTTTTTCCAACTTTTTACAGACCTAGACGCGCACACACACACACACGCACAAAATCGCATTTAACTTGAATGGCTTACTTGGGAAAAAAAAACAAAAAAAAAAAAATATATATATATATATATATATATATATATATGTACAATAGTTTAACTATATTTATATTTATTTTGAGAACAATGCACGTTTTCTCTTTCTTTTTTATCCATTAAATGGGCCATGAATTCTACTCAAAAGCATACATAATTAAATGATGCATTTGCACCTTTATAAATATGTGTGTCCATTTAAAATCCACTAAAGTATGTTAATGGTGGTGAAAGAGCGAATACATAAGGTGAAATACGCATTATTGCTGAATACGAGAATGCAAATAAATAGAATAAATAAAATAATAGAAACTAAACTCAATTTTCATTTCTTAAATTGCATCGAGTGAAAGGCCTTATAAATCAGCTTTACTTGGCCTATGCATAATGGATAACTTTAGCTTAAATTACCTAATCTACGTACGGTAGAGGTTGTTAACAACAACCTGCAAATAATATTCTCATTGCCGTTCCACTCAATGTCGCCGACAACTATCTAAGCAATGGTCATGAATTTTTCATGACTAATGTCTGCTTATCCCCGGGCTTTATACGTCCACTCTTCCGTTCATCAATGACTAAACTCGAGTTTGAGTATCCAAATATTGACACATCCAAATAAAAATAGAGATAAAATTCGTGCATTACGGGCTTTACTTTTTTAATGCAGATGATTATGTGACTCAATTTATACTTTTCAGAACTGCGCACGTTACCTCCACAAGCAAATACTAACTATGGACATCTTCTGGCTTTATATTAAAGCAAAAGCAGTTGGAATGAAATAAAGTTGAATAAACAGTGTAAGAGACAAATAAATGATGAATTCATCGATCCAATACCTCGATTTCCAAAACTTTTATCATGCAAGTGGAATAAAATAATATATTTCAATACTCGGCTGCCATACTAAATCGCAAGCTGTGCGAGCGTCAGCTACGACGCCAACCAACATCCTCTCATTTCCCAGGAAAACGTCTCCTTTGGGCAAATTGACAAAATTAGTTCGAGCAAGGATTGTGTTGCAGCCGTTGGCTCATTCGTATCGCAGCAAAGTCTATTGATATTTTATGAATGTGCGGTGAGTGCGAGTAGTTTTACATGTCTTGGAAGATTATTAATAAAAATGTACTTGCTCGTAATGCGGGCAGAAAGTGTAATGTAGTCGGGAAAAAGCTTTCCCTGCATGTATTGCCGATGCACGCTCACCTTTGTTCGCAAGTAGATCATTTCGACATTGGTAAAGAGCATAAATTTTTGCGTAATGTATTGTAAGTCAGATATTGAAACCAATCGATATTTTACATAAAGATATAGTCACGAAACTTTTGAAATTTTACGGCTTGTGAGAGAGTAAGTTCCACTACCGGGGAAATCACCTATCTTTTTACCTTACATAAGATTTAGAAGAACTTTAAGAAGCTTTACAATTATTATTATTATTATTGTCATTCTCACTATAATTGGACAGGAATTTATGTGCCTACTTCCATAAACGACTCGATTGATTTTATCGAAGCATTAAGTAATTTCGATAAAAGGCAAATTGCTATTTGATTGGAATTGCATTGTTTGGAAGAAAAGGCAATTTATCAAGGAATTAAGTAGCAGTCAACATAATGTGAAATAAGTTTATCTCAACATTAACTATTACCATTAAACTGTAAATCTCGATATTCGCTGTCGTTAAATCACAATCGCTATAAACAAAATTTTATATTAAATTTTTACTATTTTTATAAGCATTACTTATCTTACAAGTGACTTTGTTTGTCTGCCTTTGTAATGAGGAAAAAAAATTTAATTTATCACAACATTCGTTTACATATAGAGGGAAACTTTTTTTTTTTTTTTTTTTTTTTTTTTTTTTTTTTTTTTTTTTAAAAAAATGTGGGGAAAAAGGCGCCTCCCCCCCCCCCCCCCCCCCCCCCCCCCAGCCACCCACCTCACCATCCACAACTTTCATTTATTTCAATATTTTGTAATGTAAGACAGCGAAAGGGTTTGCCTTTTACGTCTTTGCCATTGCCAGAGTCTCAATATTATTCTCTTTCTTTACTTATTGATGCAGCACTTTAATAATAAACTGAATCCCTGATATATCGGGTACTAAGCAACTTTAATTATCTTTTACATTAAAGTAAGTGTAAAATTATTATAATTTACCTTTAGACAGATATCGAGATAGGAGAATAAATAAATAGTTTTTAAAGTCAGTAGGATTTTGTATTTATTCATTTGGTGGGCTAATATCATTGATTATATAGTTTTAATCGCAATTCGTCTCTAGGACATAATCTCTGAAATTTTGTTCATCCTTTATAAAAATTTATTCGTTATTTTTTCCAATTTTCCTCCGCTACTTTATTAAGTTAGACACTCGAAAGAGATTAAATAAAAGATTGGCTTACATATTAAGTTTGCACGCTCCGTGTAATGCAAATTTATAATACTGAAACGGGTTTGTAGTAATATCAGTCATAATGTTAATAGTATATTTGCAGTACATTTCTAGTTAAATATCTTACGGATGAGTATCCAATGTATGCAAAAATTTATGACTATATTGCAAAAGAAAAATGAGAATGAAAATTTTATTAATTTCATTCATGGACAGTCAATTGATCGCTGCAAATTCTCTTTCATCGGCAGATTAAATATTTCCGATGACTAGCATTACTCTAAGCTCGATTTAAGCACGATTTCGATAACTTCCATTCGATTTAAATAATTAAAGAAATCAGTTAGACAAAAGTATTTTTATATATAATTACGTATCCTATACAGTTATGTCGTTTTTACTTTGAATTAGCATTTGAAATTAAAAGCGAAGTTTCATAATAATATTACAATCATGCTATCATAATATTACAATAATATTATAATATAATAGATTTTCAGTTCAAATGTTGCACTGATCATATACACGTCGATTTCTTTAATTAGAACGTATTTTTTATTTTTTTTTTAATTCACTGCAACTTCATTTATATATTAGATATTTTGAATATTCCTACTTTTCTTATAGAACACTAGATGTAATATATTTATTTCTTACTACATATACATATGCAACGCGCTTTCATTTATTATCAAAACATATATTTATTATATTCGATAATGGTATGCTGCTATATAATACTATTACATAATACTTACGTTGCTCTATTTTAAAAAATCTTATTGCCAATTGTTTATTCGTTAATAAAACATATATCTTATTCGCGTATACAGATGTATCTTTATCTTCTTTTTTTTTTAATATTTATATCGTTTAATGATATAATAATTTATCAAATATATTAAGAAGAACGAGGACATAAGATATATATACATATATCTACACACACACACACATATATATATATATATATATATATATATATATATATATATATATATATATATATAGATAGATAGATAGATATTTTATTACAGTTTCATTGTTATTTCTGCATAACAAAACTTTTAAAATATGATATTGACATCACTGCTATATACTTCCTTCCAAGTTATATTATTATTTTAATAGCATTTTTGAATTATTTATTATTAAAACTTTTATATATATATATATATATATATATATATTATATTTTATTATACAATATTATACCTATTAAATTCTGATAAACATTATATAATACTAATGTCAGACCATAAAAAATAATTGATTTCGCTTTTAATTGAAAACTTACTTGTCTTTTTTATTCTAATTTCAATGCTATTCAAATGTCATAAATGTACATTTTAATATACAGATGATGATTCATAGCAACATCGATGTAATCTATTAAATTAAGCATACAAATTGCAATAAGCAGCTTTAGTTGTATGCGACCCAATATTATACATTTTCTGAAAATTCCAAGAAAAGTTACTGGTTATACGCATATACGGTGGTTCGTGAATGCATATTATAAATTTTTTAGCATAATATTAATAGAATTAATATATAATGTAGTTAAAATATAATATATCATATAATATAATATATTAGTATTTTTAACTTAACAGTTATTCCTTTTGTTCTTATAATATATTTTTAATACTTCAAATAATTAAAAACAGAAAAATTGTAAAACATTCGTTTTTTCTATCTGTGTCTAATACATTTATCGGCGATGTGATATTTATTTGACATATTAATGGCCAATGCTCGACAATTCACTTAACAAGATGTATATTATAAACATAATCAACCGTAATAAATAGTTTTCAACGACTCAACAATTATATTTCTGTACATAGCTAGATCAACGAATTCTTAAATAAAATTCAAATTATTATTGCCAATTAATGCAATTGGTTTTTATTCATTGTTATTTGTATTATATTTTCACGTATCTATTTATATAAGGAACGCAAAAATTTTACATAAAAATATTGAAATTTTATAATTAAGATTATTTATTGTGTGAATTGAAGTGAAAAATAAGAAATTTTCACCTACATCATAAGTCTAAGGAAAGATTTTAAATATTTACCATATAAGTAGCCCATATAAATTTTCAAATAAGAAATAAAAATTATTTTCTCTTTTAAAAATAAATTTATTTTATTCTTTTATACGTATATTTTTTATTTATTTAGAATATTCTTCTTAAGAATTGGACTTTCGATAATTGTATTTGAAATTACAATTTTCACATTGTACAATTCTACAAATCAGTGGAAAATTGATTTTTTCATGACTAAAAGAATATAACACATTTTGAGTTTAGTTAAAATATGGTTTGATAATTAAAATTCAATTAGTCATTTACCAATTAGTCAACATACAAAGCGTCAAATTAATTTATCATAAAGGTTCGCTCGGCTTTGCTGGAAGCAAATACTATTCATCAATTTAAGAAAACAACGTAAGAAAAAACAAATTATACAAGTTATATTTTACAATGATAAAATTAAAACTTGTTTTTCATTTCGAAATCATCCAAATAATGTTCTATGTGTATTACATGATGCGTCGTGATTTAATTTCCCCTAATACCTGATATAACGACAATTGTAGTAATTCATCGAAATAATAATAAATGACATGCTCGCGCTTATGGAAAATCGAATATCGATTAAGTATATTTTAAGCAGTAATCATGTTTATTTTTATCTTAATTTCCAAGTAAATTACAGATCAATATTCAGCATTTTTTAATTATACTATAAATTAATTTAAATTAATTGAAAATAATATAATTACATAACATTTCAGTCAAACATTCATCAATAGCATTGGCATTTTGTATCGCAATCAAGCATTAATGTAATATATCTATATAAATTTTGGCAAAAATTTATTAATTACTAATTATGTATGATAAAATGACGTCAACATTTGCATATAAATGAAAATTAGTGAAAAATATAACATAGATTACAATTGACAATTGTTTGATTGTATTCAATATTTCAATAGTAATTCGTTATGTTTTAGTGAATAATTGGGAAACTTTTATAAATAATTTTATCCTAAATTCATAATAATAATATAAATTAAACAATTATAAATTATAATTGTATTTCGAGATTAATGAATACGCAGGATTACTCATGGAATATTTGGAATATGCAAATTCTAACTAATTCAATTAATAATATTATATAAACAATGAATTTATCTTTACTGAAATATCTATTTATAGCAGCTGTAATAAAGTATTACCGATTATTTAGATTTTAAAGGATATAATAAATTTAAGAAACCGCTGTCTTAAGAAAACTATCAATCCGTTTCGTCTATTTTTTCTTTTTTATTGTTATATTATCGTTGTTAATTTATTTTGCGTTAAAAATGCAATTTCGTTCCCGAAAAAATATAATTTAAAATATGCCATATGATTTACTCTGTAATCTTGTCGTATTTACAATTCGAGAGATAATTTGTGGTTGCCTGGCGTATTATTTGATAAGAGAGGTATTCTTTTCAAGCAAAATTTCGTTCCAGTTTTTTTACGATCAAATTTAAATTTAAATCAAGTATGTCTAGATTGAAAAATCAAACCTCGATGGGGTTTATAATTTACATATAAACATGTCTCAACAAACGTACTTTCTCTTGATAAATTAATGTTAATATTAGCAAACATTTCACCAAGTATTCACCCGTCAAATTTCTCTTAAATTGCGTATATAAGAAACGAAAATCAGAAAATGGAATGAAAGAAGAGTATTAAGTAATATGAAATCAGCGAGCTTCTTATAATATTATACTATACATTACATTACACGAACTATTTTCATAATATTACAAATGTAATATAGCTCCATACGTTTTACAATGAAGAAGTTAAAAAATTATCGAAAACTTTGCACAAATCTATATTATTTATAAAATATATTTTTAAATCTCATATTTAATCATATGCACGTTAAAATGCAAATATTTTCCACTACTCACTGCTTCTCAATTGGATTCTATTTTTATTCAATTAAGTAAGATAAAATAAAATAATAATGTAAAACATTTGTAATAAAACGTGCTACATTGATGGAATTTCTGCTTCAAAGATACATTTTATAACAGAGAATTAAACAGAAAAAAATTAAAGTTCATTTAAGTTAGTTTAGAGCTACTGAAACATTGTCACTAAAATATAAACGAAAATATGATCTTTCATTTGGTTTACTTAACATGATATATTATGTCAATTTCTTCAAATTCATAAAACTGATATATCAATAAAGCAATCGTATACTTAGCAATGATTGCAATCATTTTTTATCATTTCAATGAAAATCTTATTGCTTTTTTTTTTGTTTTTTTTTTCGTTTTTTTTTTTGTTTTTTTTTTGATTTTTTTTTTGTTTCGTTAAACATTAAATTCTTTCGGTTCAATACAAATGAACGATAAATAATTGATAATTTCATACGGCTTCATCATTCAAATAATTTATGTTATTATATGCACTATCACTGTGTCGAAAGAGGTTTCACTTTCCAAATTATTGAATAAAAATTGCATTTTGATAAAAAACACTTTCTTCTTTTTATAAGCTCGTATTGAAAATTTATTACGATAATAATAATTATAAATGAACAACTTGGTATTATTTATAAATTATTTACTCGCGATTCAGCTTAATTATTCAATTTATAATCTATGTAATAAAATAAAATACGCTACATATATAATTATCTTGGATTAAAACTTTCAATCAACTTTCAAATTTCTACGAATGTATAATTGTATTAAAGGATTAATATCCAATTTACGGATAAGTAAAACTTGGCAGTGGATATTAAATAAAAATTGTTGGTTGCGCCTACAAAGTGTTACAAAATAAAAAGATAAAGACAGGCATTAAGCTTGGATATAATTATTTGATTGATTGTACTCGAAAATATAATGCAATTGTCAACATTGGTATTTTTAATTTATTTTTTGAAACATACTGATATTGTAATTGCAATTTATGCTTGTCAATGACGAGATGGCGATGAAATGTTAAATGATGAGAAATCATGAGAAATAACTTTAATAGTTTGTTATTTAAAAGCCATCGTTACGAATACAATTATTTTTAATTAAGTCAAATAATATTGAATTTTTTAAAAGATTAGGTTAAATTACTAATGAAAATCGGTTAAATGTATAAATCTAATTCTGATGGATTTTCTCATTCTGTCGTAGTCCATATTACCCATTGTTTATTCAATTATATAATAAGAAGCCAAAATATATATCCATTTATACAAAGTGGAAATTGTTACGGCGTAATATTTTTATCGGACAATGAAAAATAATAATAATAATAATAATAATAATAATAATAATAATAATAAATATCAAGCAAATATGTCAACGAAGTCAACAATAATTCATTCTATAATTAATGGAATTCTTAAAATCATTAAATAAGTTAATTATCGTACGTATCATTATTATGCGTATTTTTCGTTTTATAATTTCCATTATGAGAGTATGAACGAGCATTATAAATCCAATTTGTTTTTGTTTTGATATTATTTAGTACGTGTAAAAATAATTGTTTATGAAAACATAAGTAATTGGTTGAAATATCCGAATTTTCTTCCCAGTCTAATTCTTCGAATATGTTATTTGAAAGATTTGTTTCGCTAATTAATGATGTATTAATAAAGCATGGAATAGTGTACAAGAAAAAAAAAAAGGAAAAACAAAAAACCGGTTGTGCTAATAAATTTCAAATGTACTGTAGATTCCTTAATTACATCGATCGCGCGTCCTCCGTGAAAAATGGCTTTTTTATTTAAATTACAATTCGGCTACAAAATCCTATATCGGCTCAAAATGCGCTATCGTATCGATGAAGAATTTCCTTAATGTCAGCAATGCACCCAATTAAACTCGGCGAGAGTGAAATTAACGGTACGCTAAATAAAGTACTGCAATGTGTTTTGGTACTGGATAATTATACGCTGTCTCCGTTCGCTCCAACAAAAACTTCCTACTCTCATGGCGCTAATGGCATTACAGAAATAAATGCTCGTGAGCCCTAAAGTGTCGTGCCCCCGTCGCCCCCCCCCCCACACACACACACAGCTTAAAAGCCCGCCCTCGGTGCGATCAATCTTTTATCCATGAACAGAGGGAAAAACGTCGGCTCGGTAACGAGGCGTAGGAGCGCAAGAGGCACTTAGAGGCTATCGAAAGTGCACTTGAATTCATCTCGCGATCGCATTTGCGGAGTAAAAGTGCGCGGAGCCCAGCAGCGTGACCGCGGCTGCATCTGCATCTGAATTCAATCGCGGCATTGGTGAAACGGCAATGGCAATGGCAGTATCGACGGGGACCGGCGGCAGTGACTTATCGCGCGGAGCGCTAAGAAGCGAGTAGGCCGGGGATGGGACGCGACCTCGCGAGGTCGACGCAGATCGGTTCGCCCATATCTCCAGGGTCATCGGTCGCATCGACGTTCGCAAGGGGTACGGGGCGTCGGTAATGCAGCGATCTTACGTGCCGGCGCTCGGACTCGGGCGAGCATAGTCGGCTGGCGGTTGCTGGTTTCGGCGAGAGGAACATTAGCACGAGCAGGAGGAGGAGGTGGAGGAGGAGGAGGAGGAGGAGGAAGAGGGTGGGAGACAAGCTGCCAATGGGAATGGCTTAAGCCGTTCGTTTGGCGAAAGAAGCCTCTGGGATGGCCGCTCGCTCGTTAAAACGACGAAATAAATGAAGGGATGACGTTTTGGGCCCTACTACTGGCCCTGCGTACAACGGGCAAAATATTTCTTGGCATTTTTTCATATTTTTCATAATCGGACAAGACGTGGTGTATGCACATTTTAATGTTTAGTCGTCATCCCGTTGTTCAGAGATTTGCCCGAACTTAGAAAATTGATCTCTCTTGTTGTTGACACCAAGGTAAATAAATGAAAAAAAAAATGTGCGAGCGCATCGTTTGGTGTTGAAAAAAAAAAAAAAATAAAAAATACTCATTTGATTTACAATGCCAACTGTATCGATATTTTCGACGAACATAATTAAAGCAATTTTTCTCGGAACACGATGCTTTTATTTTCCACTGGCAATTACATAATGGTTATCATCGCGTACACTGTTGTATTTTGCACAATTTTTTTTTTTTATCGCACTTTTATAAATAAACAAATAAAGCCCCCCCCCCTCCGCCCCTTTACGAGCAACGATAGATTCCCATTTGACGCTACTTCGTGAAAATTTAATACCTTAATTACCATTTTAAAAATTTTTCTTTTTGTTTGCTTGTCATTGTTATTGATGTTGTTCTTTTTTTCGTGTTTTTTGTTTTGTTTTTTGTTTATCAATTTACGCTTATTGAAACTGGTCAATTTTCCTAAATATTAAACAATTATTTGACAAATCTAACTTAAAGCAAAGACCTTTATTCTCTTTCGGTTTTTTCTTTTGTTTTGTTTTGTTTTTATTGTTTTTTTTTTTTTTTTTTTTTTTTTTTTTTTTTTTGGTGTTAAAATTCGTCACAACAATTGAATTCCCTGGAATTTTACTGTATTAAAACTGCGGTCGTGTGTATTAGGATTTCCTGGAACATTTTCTGTTGCCATTACCAAATGACTTTCAAATTCCATCTTCTTTCGAAAACATGAATAAAATTCGGTTTGACAGCTGTTTTTACTTGGAGTTTAATTTTAAAGAAACTTCATGTGGACTAAATTTACTTGATTGTATCCGATATGTTTAATGTAGATCAAAGTATCGAATTGAGTTTTTAATTTAATAAATTAATGCACGAACGACGTATCAAAATTTCACATTTTACATTAAAATTAGTGTAATCGTGAAGCTTATGAAATTAATAATGTATCTTCATTAACAACAACTTCTTATTTATTCCCCCGTTCCCCCGTCAATCTAAAATTCATTAAATACAATACGAAGTAATGATTAACTAAAGTATCAGAGCCATAGTGATATAACGATATTTTATGTGCCTACTAGATTAGGTAATATGCACTTTTCCCTTGATGAGGATGATGAGGCTTGATGAATTAGCAATTAGCTGTTGGCTATTATTTGTCACTTGATTATTTATCGACCAATAGCTAACATAATCCTTTGAAAGTAAATCTAATAATTTTATAGATGTTTGTTATTTCGTACCATCCGAGTTCAGAGCTGCTAGTTTCAAATAAACAAGGCTGTTTTCAATTGGTACAATCGATAATGACATTATCCTTCCCTTTAAATGATCCGAATTGAAAATTGACCGGGTGATGTAGAGGTGAACGAATCAAGTGAAAATCCTAACGAGCTAAGTGTGGCGATTAAGACACGCGAGGAAGGACTACAACTACAGAGTCAAATGACCGTATGATTTTTTTTCTTCGCTTTTTATGATTATAAACAATATTTATGTCGTGGTGGTCTGCAGAAAGTTTATCATTGAGTGTGGATCATTTTCGGACTGGATTGGTTAATCAGGATATTTCGTTGTAACCGCTCGGAATTATTCGGCCTTAATTAATTTTTGTCTTTTACGCGGATTTTCCGCAACATATCCATCTCTCAATTTGGAAACTTAAGAATCGCTCAATTATTTTCATAAATATGAAAGGAATATCGATTATCATTCAATTTCAGCTTATTACAGTTATAAGTTTTATAATTTTTTTTAGTATCTTAGCTAAGAGTTGAAATATTCATTGCATTATTTTAATTATTTGCAATATTACATTAATTTGTATTGTAGCGGTATTATTTTATCGGTTTTTTTTTTAGTATCAAGACTATTCAGAATATATTATTAATTCAGATATCATATTCAGAATATATTATGCCAAGGATTTTAATCGAATTTTTTAATTGGCCTACCTCGCACATAGCACAACAAACATAGAAATCGTCAATTGTCAAACGAATTTTTATATATAACGCGGCTTTTATGAAGCCCAAACGAGTCTCTCAATAATCAATAAACATTACAATTTTAAAGTCTACGTATTCTATTTGATCTTGATTTCAAATCCGTAATCCGCAATAAAGAGATTTGAACTATAATGGTGTCTGGAAGGGCGATAGATCGTGACGACGCGAAATGGGATTACGGAAGGAGAAAGCAGAGAAAGAGGTAGAAGAGCTAAAGACAAAATCATATATATATATATATATATTGTCATCTCTTGTTAAACATATTTTATTTATCGAGAAAAAAAAAACATGATTACGCCAAAAACGCACATTTCATTTTATCATGCATTTATAATTGTTACATATCTAAGTTATTTAACAAATAAGAGTAAAAAAAAATTAGGTACTCGACACTGTAAACATTTATTTCTAATCTACGTTTAACATGCGTAAATAATGGTTAAAATAGCCATTACTATCTTATCGATTAGGTTGATACTAACAAAGAAATAGACTATATCAGTCATTATTATCAAGTCCGACGATGTATTTATCTTATTATTCGCAAAATAATATTAATATAGCTAATATAGTTTCTAGTTTTCCCCGCCAATTATCCATCTATTACAACATTTTATTTTGTCTTACTGGTCCACTCAAGCAGAACTATCGTACACCTCTGCCATATTGTCGTGCAACATTGAATAAATGAACGAAGAGCGAGCGATTGAATTAGGCGAAATTGCCATTATAGTTTTATTTCCGAAAGGGCTTTTATAAAAATTAAAGATTATTTATCATTCGTAATATTCGTAAAATTTGTTTGAGACACAATTTTTTCTCGCTTTCATCATAATTTTCGCGCTTGAAATATTACGCAAAATCTGTATGACAGCCTTGTATCGCAAATACCGTACAGTCTATACAACAACAACAACAACAACAACAACAACAACAACAACAACAACAACAACAACAACAACAACAACAACAACAACAACAGCAACAACAACAACAACAGCTACTACTACTACTACTACTACTACTACTACTACTACTACTACTACTACTATTAAAGTTTCACCAGAGATACTTTTTTTCTCTCTCACTCCCTCTCTCTGTATTATTTACGAGTTTTCCATCATTTCACTTGTCATGTATTCAGCGCGGCAAATGCTTAAGAGCAACTCGAACGTTCGTTTTGCCACACTCGCGCCACATGCACACGCAAACTCACCATTTGCCGCGCGTATGATCCCTCTCCCTTTGCAATCGACTAGACTTACACGTACTTGAGATCCAGCGCGCAGCACTCGAAACTACAAAATTATTTAGATCGTACAGATAAGAATTGCCCGACGAAGCTCATCCAACCATCCCGGTTTCTCTCAAATTGAATGAAAACCAAAAACAACAACAACAGCAAAAAGAAGAAGAAGAAGAAGAAGAAGAAGAAGAAGAAGAAGAAGAAGAAGAAGAAGAAGAAGAAGAAGAAGAAGAAGAAGAAGAAGAAGAAGAAGAAGAAGAAGAAGAAGAAGAAGAAGAAGAAGAAGAAGAAGAAGAAGAAGAAGAAGAATTGGATCGTTGGATAAAGCGTCGCAAGGGCATTTACACGGCCACGATAAAAAAGAAAAGAAAACGATGTAATAACGAAAGCGTTCCGGTCACGTAGCGCCTCGACGGCTGTTTATGCGCGCCTACGCGTTCGGCACGTGAGCTGGAAAATGAGAAAAAAGGGAGAGGAAGTTCGCGTCACCATCGCGCCGAGGGTCCCATCGCATTCTTCCGACTGGCCCGAGGAGATCGCGAAGGCGCCGAGCTGGCATAATGGGCCCAGCGGGTTCGAGCGCGTCGGGACGTGTCCCGGGGCCTCCTTGTGTGCTCCACCGGGAGGGTGAGTTTTTCTCCGCATAATATAATAAGAGGTTGAATGGCCCGTGTCTCGACGTGGGCTTTCAGGCTTAGCTGACGCGAGGCGCTTTCATTTATCATCCGACTCGTCTCTTTCCAAAGCGAATAACTGCTCGCCGGACATGAATATAATCCTCCTACATTGGGCAACCATTTTCCACGATGCGCTTTTATATATTTTCGCTGCGATGCTGCGCGTCTCGCATCTGTTATTGGCTATCGTTGGCCGCTTAGTCGAGCCGCCGCCCGAATCCAAAGAATCTCAACACGTAGAGTGGACTTGTCGGGTCCGGGAGGAGGAGGAGGAGGAGGAGGAGGTGGAGGGGGAGGGGGAGGGGGATAAATATGAAAATAACGAAGTAATTGTTGTTTCTTATGAAAAAATAATGAGTCTCACCGATGATGCGCTCGTTCCGTTCCGCGCAAACGGCGACGTAAGGGACGTGACGGAAGGCCAAAAAACAAAGGGCTCGGGCGATTGGCTCGTTTTATTTGCTCGTCGCGTCGTAGACACAAAGGGTGCGCTTACCGCGAAGAGCGCGGCCGGGGCTCGGAAAGGGCTCTTTTAAGAATTTATTTTTGGCTTCTTGTCGGCACGACGACGAGAGCCAAGGGTAGTTTCTTTGCAGGCCAACCTAATGGGCTTAAGTTGCGCTCGCTGGCACGGTGAGTCGCTGTTTTTAGTTGGATAGGGACGGGCGTAGAAGGGGCCGAGGGGAATCGGGAGGATCTTGGATGGCACTCGAAACTTATTCTTTAATGCATGAAAAGTCGAGGTGGGTTTTAAGGTGAATTTGAGGAAAATGTCGGCGGCACGCATTACCAAGCAAGTTTTTCAGGGTATTCTCGAGTATCAAAGACGCCACTGTGCTCTTGAGAATTGTTTCTAACTGACTCGTTTAGGGATTGCTGTCAACGGCATTCGAGAGTACTTTTAATAAACATGTGCAAGAGCAATTAATTATTCCATTATCTTACGCGATAGCTTACTTACTTTCTACATTTAATTATACGAAGTATAGTTTAACGAGTTGCTTTGTCGAGAGAGAGAGAGAGAGAGAGAGAGAGAGAGAGAGAGAGAGAGAGAGAGAGAGAGAGAGGTTAAAATGCGCAAGCTGCTTGAGTTTAAGTTGTGGCGAGGCGAGACGCTTTTATCCACATCCGAATTAGAATTTAATTTTCCGTGGTTTCGACGCGTACGCCGTTGGCAGCGCGAGATTTTTATTTCATGCAGAATCCTTCCGTTATTGATCGGTGGCTGTTGAGTTCGGCGCGACAGGGGCGTACGTTACATCGCGGAGTGCGTGCGCCCAGTGTAGAGGCACTCTCTCCTCCCTACGCCGATTGACTCGACCGATTGACGAGAGGGTTGGAGGACCCAACAGGTCAGGCTTCGAGTTTCGATGGATCTTGCTCGGGTCGAAAATCGATCCCAGAAAAATCAACCGCCGCTCATATGAGCGTCCATTGTCGCGCGAAGGGCAGAATCCTCGAGCAATGCTCGGCTCGTTAGTTGGCGACAAAGGCTCTCTCTAGGACATCGGGGAGAGCGTTTTCCCATGAGCGATGCACGTCGGAATGACCGTCCCGCGATTCTCGATGAGGTCCATTGTTGGCGGATTGCTAATGGCTGACGTGACGAAGAGCGCTCGATGAGCTCTGGGCAATGGCTGGGCGATCGGCAAATCCACGGCGATGCCGCTTTATCAAATCCGTAGGGGCTCGTATCGTGGAGTTTTTGTCGAATTTTGTTAGCTAGTCTCATTATAAAATGATGATGATGTATTGTTCATATTAATTGGGGTTTGCTAAAGGTCAAGTGAGTCATTGTGATTTTTGCCAAAATCCAAGCGAGATCGAGTGCTTGCGGCAAACATTGATAATCATCTCGGCGATTTAATCGGCTTGATTTTTTCTTTTCTTTCTCCTTTTCTCTCCAAGCAGCTTTACTTTCTCATAGATATGCTACATAAGAGTAAAATTAATTGAACGATATGGGCATCGAAGTTGCTTCTCGGTGAGACCACTGTCACTCTATCGATTGTTCTCATAATGTTATTATATAATTTAATATATTTTTATTGTTTGTCCTCGTGGAAAACCAATAGCTGTATTATGATTTTTTCTTTCTTTTTTATTGTAATTCATGGCAATAGTATATGATAAAAATCATTATACTTACTGTTTCTATGGCGATACCTCATTACTCACATTCCTCTTTTAAATCATATTACAATGCAATATCCAAATAATTGTAAGTAAATCAGTCGTTCGAGTAAGTTATTTGATCAAAAGGAGGCGCGAATGCGGGCAATATTGTTTGCTCTGTCAATTAATATCCACTCGATGAACTTATTGATTTATAAAATTTGACGTGCCACGGTAATTTTGGTCGTTTGACTAGTTGTAAAAAATCTCACGCTAAATGATGTATCAACGATAATATTTTATTAGTTCAATCAATCTTTCGATTAAACAAAACTAGACATTTTTCAATTATATAAGTCAGTGATAAGCATTACATTGATTTGCAATGACTTTAAATAAAGATACTTCTCCGTCTCGCATTGCATTATCGAACAAAAAAATTTGCAAGTATTACTTGTACCATAGATGTATATTAAACCCAATTGATTAATAAATATCTTTCTTATTTTCTATTGAATTAAGGATAATTATAATTATAATGCTGCTACCATATAATTATATTTGCATTGTATTGAATTTAAGACTTAGGCACGTGCGGGTATAGTATCTTCGCACGCAAACATTAATTTCGATGAACTATGACTGAA